>NC_080048.1:29199487-29281987 GCF_026212465.1 Amaranthus tricolor
TCTCTTTTTCTCCTCTTTTCTTTTTTGTGTGTTTTTTTGTTTTTCTTTTTTGATTACATCAAGCCAAGTAAAAAAAATGACCCTTAAGCTTCTCTTAGAAGCCACATAAATAGGTCCATTAATAAAAACTAAAAAAAAGAAAAATATTACCCAAAGCAATACAAGTATTGGATAAATGGGCTGGACCCATAACAATCTCCCCCTCCAGCCCAACACGGGGAAGACCAACATGCTTCAATAATCACTTGAAGCTCATTCCCACAAGCTTGCTACAAACATCAAGCTTGCTCCCGAGAACCACTTTTGTAAGCATATCTGCACCATTCTTATCAGTGTGGACTTTCTTCAGCTTCAGATGCCTTTCTTCAATCACATCTCGTAACCAATGATATCTAACATGAATATGCTTGGTCCGAGCATGGTACATAGCATTCTTGCTCAAATCCATAGCACTTTGACTATCACAAAGTACTACATACTCACCTTGCTTCAAACCCAACTCTCGAAGAAACCTTTTAAGCTATAGCATCTCTTTGCCTGCTTCCACAGCTGCAATGTACTCTGCCTCAGTTGTTGACAATGCTACACATTTTTGTAGCTTGGATTGCCATGAGATGGCTCCCCCTGAAAATGTAAACACATGACCTGAGGTAGACTTTCTGTTATCAAGATCACCTGTCATGTCAGCATCTGTATATCTTTCAAGTAAAGGTTTGCCACTTTCATAACACAAACTCAACTTGAAAGTGCCTCGCAAGTATCTAAAGATCCACTTCACTGCTTCCCAATGAGCCTTACCCGGATTGGATAAGTATCTGCTCACTAAACCAACAGAATGTGCAATATCTGGCCTAGTACACACCATAGCATATATCAAAGAACCAACAGCAGAAGAGTAAGGAATAGATGACATACTTTCTTTCTCCTTCTCTGTTGTAGGACAAACTTTCTTGCTTAGTTTGAAATGTGTTGCAAGTGGTGTACTAACAGGCTTGGCATGCTTCATATTGAACCTTTCAAGCACGCTTTTAATATACTTCTCTTGTGAAAGCCACAACTTTCCAACCTTCCTATCACGAGCAATCTCCATGCCTAAGATTTGCTTTGCAGGACCCAAGTCTTTCATGTCAAATGACTTGGACAAGTCTTTCTTCAAATTTTGAATCATGCTAGCATCTTGTCCAACTATCAGCATATCATCTACTTATAAAAGAAGGATGATGAAGTTACCTCCAGGGAATTTTCTGAAAAACACACAAGAATCTGCCATAGTTCGTTTATAACCATTGCTTGTCATAAACGAATCAAATTTCTTGTACCATTGCCTTGGTGCCTGTTTAAGCCCATAAAGACTCTTCTTCAGTTTGCAAACAAACTTTTCTTTCCCTTTCTCTTCAAATCCTTCAGGTTGCTCCATGTAGATTTCTTCATGCAAGTCACCATGTAAAAAGGTAGTTTTAACATCAAGCTGCTCCAACTCAAGATCAAGACTTGCAGCTAATCCCAGAACAGTTCTAATAGAAGTCATTTTGACAACAGGAGAGAAGATCTCATCAAAATCAATGCCCTTTTTCTGATTGCTTCCCTTGACCACCAATCTAGCTTTGCGCTTCACTATCTTCTCACCATCTTTCTTGTTCTTGAAAACCCATCTGTTTTTCAAGACTTTCTAGCCCTTGGGAGGCTCCACTAGCTCATAAGTTTCATTCTTCTGTAAAGATTCCATTTCTTCCTTTATTGCATCGAGCCACAGATCTTTCTCTTCAAGAGACAACACGTCTTGATAGTTTTCTGGCTCTCCATCTTCTTTGAGTAGAATGAACTCTGAGCTTGGATACCTAGTTTAAGGCTTATGCTCTCTGGTTGACCTTCGAACTTGTGTATCCTCAACTTGAGGGGTAAGATGCTCTCCCTGCTCATGAACCTCTACATCATGTACTTCTTCCTCATATGATGAATGCTCCTCAAGATCAACACCATCATCCTCATCATGAACTGGTACATCACCATCAGGTTGTACCTCACCAACATCATCATGAATCTCCTCAATATTCTCATCAGCTGGCTGGTTAACAGGAGGTGTAGGAGAAGAAACATCATTAGTAGTATCAAAATACAACTCTGAAGTAGAAGTATACCTTGTACTCAGAAGATCTGCACCCTTCTCGCGCTCAAAGAATACTACATCTCTGCTTCTCACAACCTTCTTCTTTTCAGGATCATATAGTCTGAACCATACTCTTCATCACCATAGCCAACAAAAACACATGGGTTAGTCTTGGAGAACGGTACATGCATGAATGCCTTGCATCCAAAGACTCTCAGGTGTGAATATGAAGGAGCACACCCTTTCCATGCTCTCATAGGAATGTCAAGATCAAGAGGAATTGATGGAGAACGGTTGATCAAATACACGGCACACTGAACTGCTTCAGCCCAGAATGTCTTAGGAAGATCATACATTCTAAGCATACATCTCACTTTCTCCATAATGGTTCTGTTCATCCTTTCTGCAACTCCATTGTGTTGAGGTGTACCGGGCACTGTCTTTTCATGTCCAATGCCATGCAGTGAGCAATAATACTTGAACTCTTTTGAAGTATACTCACCACCATTGTTAATTCGAAGACACTTCAGCTTTCTTTCTATCTCCCTTTTTACCATGGCATGAAATTTCTGAAAGACCTCGAACACTTGGCTTTTTGTCTTCAACATGTACACCCAAGTTCTTCGAGTAGCATCATCAATGAAAGTGAAAAAATATCTATTGCCGCCAAGAGATTCAACTTCAATGGGACCACAAACATCGGAGTGTACTAACTCCAACTTGACTTGCTTTCTAGTAGACTTCCGAGAAAAGGAAGCTCTACGCTGCTTTCCTGCCAAACAATGATCATAAGGGTCAAAAGAAATAGTTTTATCAACAGGAATCAACGTTTTACCTGCTAAAAGTTTCAAGCCCTTATTACTCATGTGTACCAATCTTCGATGCCACAGATTCGGAGAGTTCTTTTCTTCAACTACATTCAACTCACCAGAACATACACTCAAGTATGTCTTATAAAAAGAGCAACACAACTCGCCTCGAGCAACTGTCATCGAACCCTTAGACAACTTCCACTTACCATCACCAAAAATATGTCGGAAGCCTTCTTGATCAAGGACATTTGCAGACAAAAGATTAAGGCATAGATCAGGAATATGGCGCACATTCTTTAATGTAAGCATGCACCCAACACTTGTCTTCACACGAATATCACCTTACCCAAGAATGCTTGCTGAGCTCTGATTTCCCATCTTCACACTACCAAAGTCACCAGCTTTGTAGTTCATGAAGTACTCTCTCTTGGGAACACAATGGTATGAAGCCCCTGTATCTACAAGCCACTCAGTGTCTGAACTATCAACATGATGACACTCACTAGTTGCACAAATCAAAGTGACCTCATCATCACTTTTAGAAGCTGTTGCTGCAGTATTCTTATCATCCCCCTCTTTTTGTGAATCATTTTTTTTCTCTGTTCTTTCTTCAGACGAAAACAATACTTCTTGATATGACCAGGCTTCTTGCAGTAGTGGCAAGTAATCCTTCCATCATTGGACTTGGATCTTTCCTTTGAGTTACCACGGCCTTTGGGACCCCTACTGTTGCCTTTTCCTCTATTCTCAACAACAAGAGCATGTAAATTGTCAACTCCCATCTCCTTTCTTCTAATTTCTTCATTGAGCATGCTATCTTTGATCACATCCAAAGATAACACATCCAAAGATAACTTCCATCGGGAGCAGAGTTACTAATAGTCACAACCAAGGTCTCCCAACTATCTGGCAAAGAACTCAACAAGAACAATACCTGCAACTCATCATCAAGAACAACCTTCATAGTAGTCAACTTGTTAATAATATCTTGAAAGTCACTAAGATGCTCAGAAATAAACTTTCCACCTTTCAGTTTCAAATTAATAAGTCTTTTGATCAACGAAGCTTTATTATGAGCAGTCTTCCGCTCATACAAACCTTCCAACTTCTTCCACAAATCATATGGGTCGGACTCTTGTGACACATGATTGAATATGCTAATGTCAACCCATTGTCTAATCGTCCCTAAAGTCTTTCTTTTCAACTTTACCCAATCTTTTTCATCCATTTTATCTGGTTTAGATGGTTTGATAACACTACCATCCAAATTGGTGACAGTTTCAAGTGGGTCATACAAGTCCTTGCAAAACAACATGTCTTCCATCATAGGTCTCCAAATAGAATAATTTGTTGATGTCAATTTAACCATCGAACTACTACTACTCGACTCCATAATGTGACAAAATATAATCCGGCTCTGATACCAAGTTGTAAGGATCGAATGGGGTCACTATTGACACCCACAAAGTCACACAAACAAGACAACAAATAAAAATCAACACACACACAAGTTATACGTGGAAAACCCCTTCGATGTGAAGGATAAAAACCACAGGACCTCTTGAGGAGTCCACCCTATCTTCTCTTATTGATAAATTGAGGGAGAAAGAACCTCAAAACAGTACACAAAGATTCACACACCCACCAACAACAACCAAGAACAATATGAGATGAATTAGAGAGCAAAAGGAGTGAAAGCACCAAAAATACAACATTCTGTTCAAAGACAATTCAGACCAAAACAAAGCTCAAAATGCGATCTCCACCGTCAAAAATGAAGCCCTTGATGTTAGGAACAAGCTGTCAAAATTTGGGGACGATCAAACGGTGCAATTTCCGGCAAACGACAGTTTTCTGATGGCTGCCCTCAAAGCTACGAGCACCATCTTCTCTCTTTTTCTCCTCCTTTCTTTTTTGTGTGTTTTTCTGTTTTTCTTTTTTGATTACATCAAGCCAAGTAAAAAAAATGACCCTTAAGCTTCTCTTAGAAGCCACATAAATAGGTCTATTAATAAAACCAAAAAAAAGGAAAATATTACCCAAAGCAATACAAGTATTGGGTAAATGGGTTGGACCCATAACAGATGAATGATGATGGTGAATCGATTACAAGTGAAGATGGTGAATCGATAATCAATTCAGGGTAATTAAAGGTTATGAATTTTTTCGAAGTATTAAAAATTGGATGGTTTTGTTGACTTTTTTATAGCGTATGTTTATTTTACGTATCAGTTATGTTTGATTGTGTTATCTTGATGGGAAATTTTCGGAATGGTGTGTCTTTACTTGTATTTGTTAAATCATTCGTATTTTGTTGTTGAATGTTGATAGAGAATGCATAATTGATGAGTTAGTGCTTGTAATTAATTAAATTGCAAGTACATATTTTCAAGTTGTTGATGGTATTTTTTAGGAGAAAAATGTGAGTGTGTATTTCAAATTTTCAATGTGTTTTGGTATATTTGGGTGATATCCATTTGATTGTTGATGAAACTATTATATGAGTTATGACGTTTTAAGGCATATTGATTAGTGTTAAGTGTCAATAAATTTGCAAATTTAGGATTTTGTGTAGGGACTCATTAGAATTGAATTGTAATACTCCTATTTAGTTAGTTTGATGTTGATTTATTAGCAAACATTCTATTTTAGGTTATAAAGGTAGAACTTGTATCTTGTTCATCATTGATCGGAGCATTAACAAGGGACAATAATAAAAATAATTTTGTTAAGACAATTTAAACATTCAATAAAATGATGGATTACTCTTAAATTTAATTATCAATGAATCAACAAATCAAACCAAATTCTGAATTGCTATAATACATTTAAACATTAAAACAATCGAATTTTAAACTTGAATTTAGCAATTTATTTTTAGATGATCATGGTATCAAAAGTTAATCACCAATCATACTCAAGAATATATAGTTAAGCCAAAATCTCAATTGATAAGTGTTATGCGACAACGGAAGCAAGGTCGATGAACAACAATGAAACAACAAGAAATTCAATGCAAACAATAAGAAAATGACACAAGAAATTTAACGTGGTTCACTATCAATGTGATAGCTACGTCCACCGGCACCGAGAACAAATAATTTCACTATGATCGCAAAGAATACAAGATGAATTACAATCACGCTCACAAATTACAATGGCTCTTTTGTGAACTCTCTCAATTTGTGAATCATAAATCCCTAGTGCTAACAAGAGGGTGTATTTATAATAAAACCAACTTGAAAGACAGTTTTAGGGTCTAAATAACCACAAATAACTGACCACAAATAAAGGTAACCGTCCAAAAAGACATTTCCCGTGAAAAGAAGCTGCAACTACGCGACCCGTGTAAAAGTACGCGAGCCGCGAAGTGGAAACAGAAGTAGCTTCGCGCCCCGCGGAGTATTACGCGCCCTGCGGACCTGAGGCAGAGGCTACTCCGCGCCCCGCGGAGGTTTTCTTTGACCCTCCCTCATCTTCTTCAATGGTGCTATCTAGTTTGAGTCACCATTTACAACAATCTCCACCTTGACGAAAACTCGTATTCAGCAAACGATCTCATCAACACACAGTGAACATATCTCAAGCCAAAACCTAATGTAAAGCTCATGCATAAGCCGTACATCTCGATAAGTCTTCAACCAAGGTTCTTCCCGACAAGTCTCCAACCAAGACCTATCACCTACTTGTCACCAAGTATAGCAACTCATAATGCTCCACTTGCATCACAAGCTCCGGGCAAGCTCCACCTTAAGGCCAACATGCCTACAACAGGAGCTCCCCAACACCGCCCCTGAGGGCCTACTACATCACATAGTAATCGATATTTAACAAGTCTAAGCAATGTTTAAACTTACTAAATGGAACAGACTTAGTAAAGAAATCAGCTGGGTTGTCAGCGGTCCCGATCTTCTTTATCTTTACCCTCTTGTCACTACACAAGAAATGATACCTGACATCAATGTGCTTGGTCCGATCATGGTGTACTTGGTCTTTAGCTAAGCAAATAGCACTTAGACTATCACAATATACCGTAGCAAAATCCTGTGCGATACCTAGTTCACCTACAAGGCCTTTGAGCCATATAGACTCCTTAGCTGCAGAAGTTAAAGCCATATACTCAGCTTCAGTAGTGGACAACGTAACCGAAGACTGCAATGTAGTCTTCCAACTAACCACAGAACCACCCAAAGTAAACACATACCCGGTCACCGACCTCCTGGTATCCACATCTGCTGCATAATCAGAATCATTATATTCAGTTATCAAACACTCCTTACCATTCCCATACACAAGACCAATATCAGTTGTCCCTCTCAAATAGGGAAAATCCTTTTCACCCCCTGCCAATGCTCTCTCCCAGGTCGAGCCATGAACCTACTCACAACACTGACAGCGTGCGCAATATCCGCTTAGTACAGACCATAGCATACATTAAACAGCCAACAGCGTTGGCATAAGGGACCCTAGACATATACGCCAACTCCTCCTCAGTTTGAGGTGACATAGACAAAAACAATTTGCAGCTGATAGATGTTGGTGTACATAAGGCTTCGATTTCTCCATCCCAAAACGAGACAAAGTCCTTTCGATGTAACTTTTCTGCGTCAAGAAAAGCTTACCTCTAGCCCGATCCCTATAGATCTCTCCATACCCAAAATCTTCTTAGCTGGACCCAAATCTTTCATGTCAAACTCCGAGTTAAGCAACTCTTTAAGTCTAGCAATATTCTATTTATTCTTTGTGGCAACAAGCATGTCATCAACATATAACAACAAATAAATCATGGAATCGTCATCCAACTTACTAATGATACACACAGCAATCATACGAGTTCCTATCAAAACCATGTGAAACCATAAAAGATTCAAACCTCTTGTACCACTGCCGAGGGGATTGCTTAAGTCCATACAATGACTTTAGCAACCTGCATGCATAGTGCTCTTTCCCTGGAATCTCGAATCCTTCGGGCTGCTTCATCAAAATCTCCTCCTCCAAATCACCATGGAGGAAAGCAGTCTTAACATCCAGCTGCTCCAGCTCAAGGTCATAATGTGCTACAATTGACAATAGCACACGAATAGAAGCATATCGAGCCACCGGTGAGAATATCTCCACAAAGTCAACCCCTTCTACCTGACTGAACCCCTTTACAGCTAGCCTAGCCTTAAAACGAACTTTCTCAGATTCAGATGACCCTTCTTTCTTCTTAAAGATCCACTTACACCCTACAAGCTTTCTCCCCTCTAGTACTTTCACAAGTTCCCACACTTTGTTCTTGTAAAGAGACTGCATATCTTCACCCATTGCAGCAAGCCATTGCGCAGACTCACTACAACTAATTGCTTGTTTATACGTGGCAGGTTCATATGACTCTACATCATCAGCTACACTCTATGCATAACCTGTCAAATTCTCAACAAAGCAATTCCTTCCTTCCATCTCTTCAATCAACCTAACAGGCTTCTTGATAACTCGTCTATGTCTCTCAAGAATGGTGTCAGATTGACTAGATGACCCCTGATTAGACTGCTCCACCTCCTCCGCAAAGTTAGGAGGAGATGGAACAAGCTCAGGTTCAGGAGTACTCGGCACTGGAACCTCAACATCATCATCAATAAATTGCACTCGAGGTAAATCAGCAATGGATGACTGATGTACCTCAAGTACCCTATCTGTCTGTAGCAAGGTCTCCCCTTCCTTTCCCAAATCAGAAGACTCCGAGCTCTTCTTGGAATACATAATGCTCTCATCAAAAGTGACATCCCTACTAAGAATGATCCGACGCTCCGAAGGTTAATAGATCCTAAACCCCTTCACACCATTACCGTACCCAACAAAACACCCCGTCTAGGCTCGTGGATCCAGCTTACCCTCACTAACATGATAATAAGCAACACAGCCAAAAATATTCAAATTAAAGAAACTAAGCAACTTACCATTCCAGATCTCAAACGGGATAATGAGGACCCCTATTGATGATATAATAAGCTGTCATCACAGCTTCACTCCAGTACCTCCTCCCAAGCTCTGCATTAGAGAGCTTGCATCGAACTCTCTCATGCAGTGTCTAATTAACCCGTTCTGCAACACCATTCTGTTGTGGTGTGATCCTGGCGGTATGATGCCGACCAATACCCTCATCTGCACAGAACTGATTAAACTCCTCTTTGCAAAACTCTAGCCCATTGTCTGTTCGTAGCTTCTTGATCTTCCTACCTTGTCGATTCTCCACCAAAGCTTTCTATTGCTTAAAAGTTTTGAAGGCCTCATCCTTTGACTTAAGCAACCTAAGCCATGTGTATCGAGAGTTGTCATCTACAAATGACACAAAATATCGGAAACCTCCCAAACCTTCAACCCTAGATGGACCCCAGCAATCTGAATGGATATAATCGAGCACTTCATCAGTAATGTGAGCACCCTTGCTGAACTTTGACCTGTGTTTCTTCCCAAACACACAATGCTCACAAAATTCAAAGTTGGCAACCTTGATCTCGGATAGTAGACCCCTCTTAGACAAAAGATGCATCCCCTTCTTCCCCATATGACCAAGCCTCATGTGCCAAATATTGGTCATCTCCTGGTGAGATACTGATGCGCAAACTGCAGAACTAGACAGTGTGACACCCTCAAAAACATAGAGGGTGTTCCTCTTGATACCCTTAAGTACCATCTCCGAACCTGATAAATGGACAGCTCCCTATCTGAAAACGCTCCATTGTACCCCAAATCATCCAAGGTACCCAATGAAATTAGATTTTTCCCCAAAGCAGGGACATGCCGCACCCTGGTCAATGTCTACTTTCGCCCATCACTAGTCCTCAATCTTATGGATCCAATACCCGTAACCTTACATGGTGCATTGTTACCTACAATAAACATTACCCCCATTGCAAGACTCATACGTGTCAAACCAATCTCAACGCAGACTCATGTGGAACGAACATCCCGAATCTAGAACCCAATCATCAGAAAGATCCCCAGATTTAGCAGAACTCACTAATGTGAAATCTTCCTTCGAATTATAGTTCTCCTTCGGTTTTCCCTCAACTACAGCAGCTTGGGACTTGCCCTTCCTCACCGGGCAATTAGCCCTAAAGTGACCCGGCTCTTTACAGTAATAACAGGTCTTCCCTGAGTCTTACCAGATCCCTCATTGCCGTTTCCAGCACCCGACCCAGTATTGTTGCCCTTGTTAGCCCCCTTCTTCTTTCTAGACTTCCGAACTTAACAAACAACCCATTGCCGCTCTCCCTGTTATCACCTATAGCTTTCTGACGAAGTTCCCTAGTATGAAGTGCTGCCTTCACTTCTTCTAGGGTCAGGGAGTCTTTACCAACAACAAAAGACTCCACAAAATTCTCATAGCTAGATGGTAGAGACACAAGTAAAATCAACGCAGCATCCTCATCATCTATTTTAACATCTAAGTTATGCAACTCCAGTAAAATAGAGTTAAGTTTTTCAAGATGTTCCCGTAAGGGAGTACCTGACTGTATTCGAAGGCTAAGCAACCGTTGCTTCAGTAATAATTTGTTGGTCAGCGACTTAGTCATTACAATGACTCCAACATCATCCAAAGTTCCGCCTCTGTAGCCTGATCAGCGACCTCCGTGATGATATGATCATCCAAACTTAGCAAAATGGTAAAATGAGTCTTTTCCTCCATTACTGCTAATTGCCTGTCAGTTAATCCATCATCCAATCCCGCAGCAGTACTACTTGAAGCCAACGGACGCCAGATTTGCTGCTGTTTCAGCAGAGCCTTCATCTTTATTTGCCATAGCCCGAATCTATTTTTCCTGGTAAATTTCTCAATTTTTATTGTAGAATCTCCAGCCATTGTTTCACTCAAAAACTCTCCAAGGACTTAAAACCTGAGCTCTTGATGCCAATTGTTGTGCGACAGCGAAAGTAAGGTCGATGAACAACAATGAAACAACAAGAAATTCAATGCAAACAATAAGAAAATGACACAAGAAATTTAACGTAGTTCACTATCAATGTGATAGCTACGTCCACCGGCACCGAGAACAAATAATTTCACTATGATCTCAAAGAATACAAGATGAATTACTATCACGCTCACAAATTACAATGGCTCTCTTGTGATCTCTCTCAATTTGTGAATCATAAATCCCTAGTGCTAACAAGAGGGTGTATTTATAATAAAACCAACTTGAAAAGACAGTTTTAGGTTCTAAGTAACCACAAATAACTGACCACAAATAAAGGTAACCGTCCCAAAAGACATTTCCTGTGAAAAGAAACCGCAACTACGCGACCCGTGTAAAAATACGTGAGCGACAAAGTGGAAACAGAAGCAGCTCCGCGCCCCGCGGACCTGAGGCAGAGGCAACTCCGCGCCCCGCGGAGGTCTTCTTCGACCATCACTCATCTTCTTCAATGGTGCTATCTACTTTGAGTCACCATTTACAACAATAAAGCCTTTAATAAAAGTATATAAGATTGGGTTTTTAAAGATTATTCAGAAGATTCTCTTCAATAACTCATTCTACACTAGTTATGTAACGAAAAAGAAGGTTGTTGCGAGGTGTGAACTGCATTACTTAAAGAGAGAGGTGATAGTGATCTGGCTTGTAAGGTGCGACCAGGCATTGTCGTTGGGCTGCTTTGTGTTGTAGCTATTACTTATCGTTGTTGCCCTGATCACGAGGTGCGATAAGTCTCGCGCGATGCGGCCTATCGTTGCTCTTTTTATATGACTTTATTCTACTTTCTCGTTGCTACTAAAACCGGGTGATGTTGGGTCAAATTACTTGCGAGGGCAGATGGTCGCTTGGTAATGTGTGCTTATTGCCTCACTCGGCTTGATAAAAAGAGCAAACTACAGTTGACAGGCGATATGGCTGTCAATGTGCTGGTAAATCTATACTTGTTCAATGTATATTTTACTTAGCCTTCGAATGCAGTCAGGTACTCCCTTACGGGAACATCTTGAAAAACTTAACTCTATTTTACTGGATTTGCGTAACTTAGATGTTAAAATAGATGATGAGGATGCTGCGTTGATTTTACTTGTGTCTCTACCATCTAGCTATGAGAATTTTGTGGAGTCTTTTGTTGTTGGTAAAGACTCCTTGACCCTAGAATATATAAAAACGAATTGCATTAAACCCTAGAATATATATGTCTAATTGAAGTCATTATAAAAGCAGGTTGCATACCGATAGCATTAATCTCTTTTATACATTCTGGAATATAAGCTTAAAACATACTTAATTTAACATGACCATCTCTGTAAACTAGAAGGGGGCGGTTGTGTCTTGTTTTGAGTATATCCTATTATTATAAAATGAGAACATGGTAAAGGGGCGTTATCTAAATCATGTCAATTGACCCTAAATCTATCGTAGTGATGACAACTTATGGTAGAATAACCCTCTTTTTGCTTATAGGATGCACAAGTAAATTGAAAACCGATTTCATAGCAATAACATTCGTCCAAGCATGCAATTTATCTACCGATTTATATTGCCTATCTGTAACAAAAATCTAGTCGAATAATATACACCTTCTAAGTTCTATGTTATTCTGCACATATTAATAAAAAATATTTTCAAAATTAAAAAATGAAAAATTGAAAGAAAAGATGGCACAAGTCGCATAAAACACTAGGTCCAGTCGAATGTATTGTGCAACTCAAACTTCTTTTTTCAATTTTCAATGAAAGTTTATGTACGAGTTCGTAATAGATATTTACCGAATCATTTTGGTGATCGAATTCATTATTCATATAATTTAGATGTTGAATTTTGATTGAAGGCCTTTTTAGAGACAAATTAGAGAGATAAAAATATGAAATAAGTTAAAAGCAATATTAAAAATTCAATTTATAGATTTTATAGAGATAAAAATACAATGAAAAGGGTGATGACTTTTAATAGAGACCTATAATTAATGTTGCACATATATCATTTCCTTTTGTTTAATTAATCTGCAATATTACAAACAATTTATAGATTTTATAAACAATTTATAGATAACGCCCCTTTACCATGTTCTCATTTTATAATAATAGGATATACTCGAAACAAGACACAACCGCCCCCTTCTAGTTTACAGAGATGGTCATGTTAAATTAAGTATGTTTTAAGCTTATATTCCAGAATGTATAAAAGAGATTAATGCTATCGGTATGCAACCTGCTTTTATAATGACTTCAATTAGACATATATATTCTAGGGTTTAATGCAATTCGTTTTTATATTGACTTCAATTAGAGAAAACTATGTAGAGGTATAAGCAATTAGACGTCAAGAGATGGATGATAGGTTAGTAAATCAACACTGTCTACTGCAAAGCACAACTATGTGGCTTAGACAAAGATTGATATTGACGGTCAGTTAAATCGGTTAAATTTGCAAATCCTACAGCCATTAATTCATTCTTACATGGCTTTATGTTGTATTGATTGATGCTACGTATAAAACAAACACATGGATCATGGAAATATTCAAAGATCTACTTAGGGGTGTTCGAATACTTAATGTAATTGTCACTAATCGAGATAAGGGGTTATCCACCGCTATCCGTAATATTTTTTCAGGTATTTTCATTTTCTGTTAAATATTTCAAATTTTATTTAATGTATATTGAACTTCTTTTCAATTAAATGTTGACTGAACAAAAAACATAATTAAAAAAAAACTTCACTAAGAAAATCAAAAAACGCTTCAATCACTAAGACAGATGTTACTTAGTGATTTTTATTGTGTTGTCTTTATAAATATTGTTAAGGTACCATAGACCAAAGTCTTTAGTCACATGTAGATATTTTAAAATTCTCTGAACTGCAGTCAAATGAGATTCTTTTGAATTATGAAAACGACGATGTATTAGAGTTCGAACAA
Source organism: Amaranthus tricolor (assembly GCF_026212465.1). Taxonomy (NCBI): domain Eukaryota; kingdom Viridiplantae; phylum Streptophyta; class Magnoliopsida; order Caryophyllales; family Amaranthaceae; genus Amaranthus; species Amaranthus tricolor. The sequence continues at coordinate 29,213,284 of NC_080048.1, forward strand.
TGTGTATCAAACTCCAATATTACCAAGATCGAGTGTATGAGGTTTTGTGACAAACAAATTACGCTATCAATAATATTGATGTTTGTAGGAGAAAATAAAGCAATAAAACGACACAAAGATTTAACAAGATTCACCCAACTAAGGCTACGTCCTCCGGTGTGTAAGGAGTTCAAAGAACTCTCAAATATGAAGAATTACAATAGAGAAGAGATATAGGCTAGTGTATGGCTTGGGGTGTATTTTGTGGATGATTACAATGTGATTGAGAGCTTTCTATTTATAGGAGAGATCACACTAAGTTACATTAAGTACATTAAAGCTATGATTAAATGATAATGAAACATCCCTAAGTACATGAAAAGTCATAAAAAAACATTCTAGAGTATCAGAGACATCGCTCGACCAAAACAAGGATTCGCTCGATCGAGCGACTTGGTCGAGCGGACCTCAGGAAGTTTCTGGTTGCATTCTGTCTGCTCGCTCGACCCAACCTGAAGCTCGCTCGGTCGAGCGAGCTGGTCGAGCGGCCCTTCAGAAGGCTTCTGACAATATTGCTCGACTTGCATAATAGAGCATCTTGATTCAACCTTTCCACTTCTTCATTAAGTCCCATAACTCTCATACTTCATTACCTTATTAATCCATACTTTATCACCATCATAAATCAATCATTAAAACTTAACTTAATACACCCACATCAACACATTCATGGGATTCCATCCCAAAGATCACACATGAGTGCACCTCATCAAATGTGCACTCAAGTCACACTAATCACAACAAATTATATTGAAATCTTGCACATAAACAGACAATAAAAGTTAATAATAATAATGAACCAATCAAGCCTTTACATGACATTTGATCGACGTTCTTACCAATAAGATCTTGATATAGGCTACTTGTTGAACTCGTAGGAGTATTTGCACTTTTGCACTGGTCCATGCTATATTTCTTAAGAAGGTCTTTGATGTGTCAGGTACTCTCTTGAGAGACCGTCTTTGCTAGAGACAACTATCAAGAGCCTAGCCCGCTAATTTTCCTTCTAAACAAAACTGTACTTAGGTTCAAATAATGATGCGTGTGAAAGAGAATTTGAAAGGTCTTTTTGTTAACTACCCCGTCTTCCTCTTCCCCACGTTTTATACTTTCTTGAAATGGACAAATCAGTTTTTTCATCTCCCCTTTACAAGCTTCAACAACACCATTCTTATTTGTTCCTCAAAATCGTCTAGCAATGGAAGATTTAATAACTGAATTCTACTGTAAATAAGCGAACACATCTTAGATGCAAGGCAACATTAATGTCATACAAGGTATGTAATTTTAAGATTTTCATTGGTGAAAACGATTGGAAATATGAATGTACCATTCTTTTTTTTAAGCTTCATCAATGGTAGAAAAGCATGAGATATTTTGATGAAGAAAAGAACAACGCAGAAGATAACAACGATGACTATTTTTTGAGGGAAGGTAAGGAAAACAAATTGTGGTTATCAATGTATACAATTGAGTATATAACTCTGACTGTTTAACAATGTTAAATGGACATACTTTAAAAAAACGGTTGGAGTTATAACTATTAACAGTTGATGATATACTTTTAAGTTATTGGTAATATAATTCGTAATATATCATATAATTGGTACTAATTAAAATATGTTACAATTGAGTATATAACAATATTTAATTGGGATCATAACCATGACAATTTGCTTCTATAATGATGAAATTAATTGGGAACATAAATGCATACAATTGGGGTTACAAATGTAAATAACTGGGGATATAACATCAGCTTCTATAATAATAAAATTCATTTTGCAAATGCATATAATTAGGCTTATAAATGCATATATTTGGGGCTATGATTAGGTTTAGTTGGTTGCTAATATATCATATAATACTAAAGATCAAAATGAACAACCATCGAGTATTGATGCAATGTCGAATTCAACAAAATGCATAACTGACTTATTAGAAGTCGATATCTTTGGTTCGCTTAAAGGAATTACAGCTAAAAATATACAAGACCTTGAACAATTATACCTTTCACATGCAAGAGTATTAAGGTTTTAGTATAATAAATCAAAGAAAAGTAAAAATAGAGTGATTGAGAATTACTTGGTATGTTCGTGTGAAGGGAAGACACATCATATATATCCTCCAAGCCAACAACAAGAACATCCTAGCAAGCGAAAAAAAGATGAAACTCATACCAACTACGAGATATGATTGTAAGGCAAGGATAAGAATAAAGTTAGACAATGACAGTGGGTTATACTATATTAAACAACATATGATTTTGCGCATAATCGCAACACCTAAATCGATCTGACAAGCATATATCAGTAGCAGAGAAGATTGATACAATTAATTCGTTTGAAAAAGTAAGCATTGGACCAACTACCGCTTATAGATATTGGCCTTAAGATGCAGGAGGTGACAAGCATGTTGGGCATACACTATAAGATCATATCAATTATGCCAATAGGTAATATTTAAAAATCATGTTATATGGTTGAACTGTCGTTTGCTTAACTTTGGGCATAAGTTGATTTCATAATATTGAGTATTTGGTGTTATAATAATATATATTTAAAATTATATATTCTAACATTTGAGCTTATAATGTAAAATATTTAGTATAATTTTTTTGGTAGATTAGAGATCAAAGCAATAATAGAAGGGGATGCTCAAATAGTAATTGACAAGTGAATAGAATAGATGGAAAAGGATCCTAATTTTTACTATCGCGTAAAGTTAAATGAATAAGGACAATTTATAGCTTTTTTTGGAGTGTAGTATGATGAGGGAAGACTACACAATATACGAAAATCTGGTAATATTTGATACGATTTATCGCACTAATTGTTATAATCTCATATGTGGTCCAATAGTGGGGATAAATAATCATTGGAGCACTGTTATGTTTAGGTATGCACTTATCGCTGACGATAAAGTCGAATCATTTGAATGAGTTTTTGGAAAATTTAAGAAGGTTATGAACAATTAATCCCCAATGTTAATCTTCACTGATCAAGACTTTGCGATGTCAAAGGCAATCGAAAAGGTAACAAGTAAACTTACATTTTAGTTTGAAGTATGAGAGATAACAGTTGGTCTTATAATATCATATATTTGATGATATTTAATATTACAGTTGGTATATATTATATTAGATTTGGTATTATACTATATTACATTTAGTATTATACTATATTACATTTTAGTATTATACAATATTACAATTGTTATTAATATAATATATTTGGTGTTATCTTATAATATAATTGGATTTGTATTATATTACAGTTCATATTATAATAAATAGACTTTTATCATGTAGGTATTCTCAGATGCAAAGCATAGGCTACGTTTATGACACTTGTTAAAAACGTTTTGGGTCACTAAAGTCAAATGATGGATTCAAGGATTTTTTATATAAATGCTAGATGGGATGCAATAGTGACAAGGAATTCAATCAATGTTGGGATAATATGGTACAATATATAACATTAAAAAGAAAAAAGAGTTCTACAAATGATTTGATCGACTATACAAGATACAATACAAGTGATATATAGTAAAGGTTTCTCAGCCGGCATAATATCATCTCAAAGGAGTGAAAATCAACAAACAGTGTCATTGGGTTTGAGACAAAAAAACCCACTAGTTTAACGCAATTATAAGATTTTCCAAAACACCATAAGATATAGATAAAAAAACGATTGAAGCAGAATTTTACTGTTCAATGACAACACCATCTTCGAGTCTATGAAATTTTGGGTTGCTAAAACATCCAGCTAAGGTATACTGCAACTTTATTCCGAGATTTTGAAGAGGATTTCAAGGCAACTATATCATGTTGTGTGTCGTAAGTTACGCAACACAATGTATTGAAAATGTACAAGTAAGTTTGTATTATCAACTTAAAGTTGATGTTATCTTATTTTGTTGCTGCTATTATCAAACACTATATATTTGATGCTATACATTATACATGGAATTATAATACAATCAATCACGAATTATAATATATATTATTTAGTATTATAATATATTATATTTGGTATTATCTCTCGTAGGGTGTGGATGAAAGACAATGCAGAATGCGCACAAATATTTTTTATATGAATCTTCAAGGAAACGTGAATGTTAAATGCACATGTAAATATTTTGAGGCAACTGGTCGGTTGTATAGTCACTGTTTGCGCATCCTTCACAACCATTCAACTTCAAAAATTGTAATACCCCATAATTATTTAACGTTAGTAATATTTTATCAAATATTTTATTATATATATACATATATATATATATATATATATATATATATATATATATATATATATATATATATATGTATTTATGTATGTATGTATTTATGTATGTGTGTACATATATATATGTACACACAATTAGTTAGATTGTTAAAAGTATACAATTCAACAAACTGTTCACAAACCCAATTAAGACATTTGATGAATAACAACTACTTAATCTTTTTCTTTGGGACACTTTGTTTTGCGGTCCCTTTGGAACACCTTCTTTTTGCGCTATTTTTGGAATGTTTTGCTTTGACGCTCTCTTTCTTTTTTATTTTCCACTGCAGTTTAGGGCTGGCAAAAGCTGACCCGATCTGCTAACTTGATCTGAAACCGACCCGAAATTAGCGGGTTTGGGTTTAGATTTTTGACCCAATTAATTAAATGGGTCAACCCGACCTGATCTGTTTATTTAATGGGTTAGGTTCAGGTTGAATATTTGAACCCGAAAAAAACCTGTTTAACCCAGTTATTAAATGGGTCAATCAGGTCAGGTCGACCCATATTTAACCCATTTATTAACCCATTGAAATTTTTTTTAAAAGTTTGAAACTGGAATATAAGTGCCAACTGCCAGGCAAGCGGCCCAAGCCCAAGTGTGTCATAAATCCTAAAAACCTAAAATAATCATAAACCCATTGAAATTTTTTAACGGCGCCGCGCCTTCCTCAATTCTTCATTTCTTCTCCACTCCAGTCTCTGTGCGCCTTCACCCTTCTCCTTCCTCTTCTCTGCGGCAGCTTCTTCTCAGTGTGACTGTGCGCCTTCTCCTTCCTCTTCTCTGCGGCACCAAGGTAAGAATTATTTCTTTGTTTTCCCATTTTTCTGATTCTTTTTTTGATCGATTTTTTCTTATTTGGATTGTGTTCGATTTTTTTGATTTTTTAGTTCAATCTACCTGATCTTCATTTCAATCTACCTGATCTTTCAGCACTTTGTCGGGTATTCAATCAACTTCTCTTTTTTTTTTTTGTGATTCATATGTTCTTTGATTTTTTTCTTGTTCTTATTTTCATGTTCTTTATTCTCATATGATTTCTCTTATTTTCCTGTTCAATTCAATCTTCAGTTATTCTTAGTTTTCCTGTTCAAAGTGGTATTTCGATTGAGATCTGGAATATTTCTTTATGAAGCTTGTACTGTATTCGATTTTCAACTACATTAATGGATGCAAGTATGTTATTTTACAGTGTTTTTGTCATATTTTTAGGGGTGTCAAACAGTAATGTATTCGATTGTCATATTTTTCAGGTCCATTTTTGTCATATAAGTTATTTTACAGTGTTTTTGTCATATTTTCAACTCCATTGTGATTTTGTGTATTTCTAGATTTCTTCAATTAGTTTTTATAAATTAGTTTAAACTTAGTAAAAATGCTTCACTAAAATGGTGTTTGGATTGAGATCTGGAATCTTTCTTTATGAAGCTTGTACTGTATTCGATTTTCAACTACATTAATGGATGCAAGTATGTTATTTTACAGTGTTTTCTTCATATTTTCACTCCATTGTGATTTTGTGTATTTCTTCAATTAGTTTTTATAAATTAATTTAAACTATTTTGTGTATTTTTTCTTAGGTAATGGATACCAATACCATTGAATCTGAACATGTTCATGTTGACTCAGAAGAAGATCTGGTGGAGGTTAAGAGTAGTGACACAATGAGTAAGAAGGATCCTAAAAACATAGGTAACAAAACAATTCATATATCTGGTAAAAATTTTAAACGACAACGTAAACTTACATCTGGTGTTTGGGTGAACTTTGAATTTGTGGATGAAACTGATGAAGATGGAAATTTGTTATGTAAATGTAAAAAATGTGAAAAAATGTGTAGGGCAGATAGTAAAATGGGGACAGGTAATTTAATTCGTCATGTAAAAAATTGTAAAATGAGGACATTTAGTGATGTTGGTCAAATGATATTGGAGAATTCCACTGCTGGTTTAGCAAATAAATTGCCTGTATTTGATGTTGTTATTTTTCGTGAACTATTAGCTCTTGCAATAGTAAGACATGATCTCCCTTTCCAATTTGTTGAATATGAAGGGATTAGGAGATTATATAGTTATTTGAATCCTACGACTAAAACAATTTCACGTAATACATCTAAGTCTGATGTTGTTAAGATGTATGAATGGGAGAAGGAGAATATGAAGTTTTTGTTAGGTTCAATTAGTAGTAGAATTTGCCTTACTTCTGATTGTTAGAGTTCAATAACCTTAGATAAATATATCACTTTAACTGCACATTATGTTGATGATAATTGGGTCTTGAAAAAGAAGTTGTTGAATTTTTGTTTTATGCCTCCCCCTCATACGGGAGTTCATTTAAGTGATCATGTGTGTTCCTTGTTGAAAGATTGGGGTATTTTGCAAAAGATTTTTAGCATTACTCTTGATAATGCGGCTTCAAATGATGTGTTTGCGGATTGTCTTAAGGGTGAGCTTGAATTGTTATGTGCAGGAGAATTTTTTCATGTGAGGTGTTGTGCACATATCATGAACTTAGTAGTTCAAGATGGATTGAAAGAAATAGATGATGCTGTGATTAAGGTGAGAGAAAGTGTGAAATATTGTAAGGGATCACAAGCTAGAAAACAACGTTTCTTAAGTTGTATTGAGCATGTAGGCCTTCAAAGCTCTAAGGGTTTAAAACAAGATGTCATAACACGATGGAATTCCACATATTTAATGCTTGAAAGTGCATTGTATTACAAGAAAGCTTTAATTCATTTTCAGAAAGTTGATGCAAACTATATTCATTGTCCTACTGCGGAAGAATGGGCTAAAATTGAAAAAATTTTCAAGTTTTTAAAAGTTTTTTATGAAGCTACTCTTGCTTTTTCTGGGACTAAATATCCTACTGCTAACTTATACTTTCCTAATGTGTTGAGGGTAAGATTGCTTTTAAAAAATGAGATGGAGAGTACGGATGGTTTTATGAAGAAAATGGCTTGTAAGATGTATGAAAATTTTGGGAAATATTGGAGTGATTTTAGCATTATTATGGCAGTCGCTATTGTGTTAGATCCTAAGTTTAAGCTTCAATTTGTTCAATGGAGCTTCAAAAAAGTTTATGGAGATGGTGTTGATTATGAGGAAGAATTGGCTAAGGTGAGGGAGAAAACACAAGAAATTTATAACATATATGCTCTTAAACTATCTGCAACTTCTCCAAGACAAAAATATGAAAGTTTACATGTTGTAAATATTGAAGATGCTACCGATGAATTTATGACCGTAAGTTTCTGATTTTTTTTCATAATTATATAAGTTTTTGTTTGTTTCTTTACCTTTTAGAGATTTTAATGTAAATGCTTGTTTTATAGGACTTTGATAGTTTCTCTAATGAGCATAGTACTGTGAGTATGAAATCTGATTTGGAGATGTATTTTGAGGAGCAACTAGTGCCTCGTTCAGTTAATCTTGATATTCTTGCGCATTGGAAGGCAAATGTATCTCGTTATCCTGTACTTTCTTTAATGGCTAGAGATATTCTTGCCATTCCTATATCTACCGTGGCTTCCGAATCTGCCTTTAGCATTGGTGGTCGGGTACTTGATTGCTATCGAAGTGCTTTGAAGCCAAATATTGTCCAAGCTATTGTTTGTCTAAAGGATTGGACATTTGAAGGAGGTAATTTTCTATATCATAATATGTCTTAAGTTAATATTGGTTTTGGTTTGTTTGATAGCTTATATTTTTTTTTGTTAATGAAGCAAAAATGGAATCACAATTGGATGAGCTTTGTAGGTTGGTAATGAAGATTAAAGTTGAAAAAGAAGAAGACATATCTTACCCTAGTCCAAGTCCAAGTCCAAGTCCATGTCAAAGTTTCGATCAACATGAATTCAGCTCAAAAGCATCTTCCTCAGCCACCATATTTTAGATTATGATGATTTGTAGAAACTAGAAACTAATTATGATACTTTGTTGTGCTATTTTGCTTGTTTGATGTTTGTTAACTTTTGAAGACTTTTAAGAATTTTGAAGAACGTTTAATTTTATTATGAAATGTGAATATAATATATGGGTCAAATGGGTCAAATGACCTGAAATATATGGTTTCAATGACCTGAAAAAAAAAAGCAGGTTAAATGGGTCATTATCAGGTTGACCCGATCTGCAACAGATCAGGTCGGGGTTTTAATTTTTGACCCATTTAATTAAATGGGTCAGGTTCAGGTCAAGGATCTATTGACCCATTTATATATGACCCGAACCTGAAAACGACCCAACCCGACCTGTTTGACACCCCTACTGCAGTTGGTGTCCACTCATCAATGATTGAAGGCATTCTTTTTGGCTTGTCAACTGCAAATTTATTCACCAAGGTGACCAATTTGTCCCGATCCTGGTTTAGATCGCTTGAGAATTGTTCATATTGTTGCCCTGAAAAGCCTCATTTCTGCACGCTGATGCACCAATATAAGTTATTAATAGATTGATTTAATACATTCCAAATTCATGTCAATTTATATTAATAACCAATACTTCCTCTAATTCTTTTAAGTTGTTCCCTTTGCTTTGGGCACAAATATTAAGAAAGTGGAAAGACCATCAACAATACTACACCCATGTGATGTAGTGGGTATTGGTAATGCTATTGATTAAACACTAATTACTCCCTCCAAATTTTTTGTGGATAAACATAAAGAAGTAAAAATTTGGAGGGAAAATTTCAAATGGTACAATTCATAATTTTAAAAATACAAAGTCTTAATTGCCATTAATTAAATTACATAATTAAAAATTACATAGCCCTAAAATTAAAATTACAATTCATATAGGTTTTTTGTATCTATATTTCCACTTCCTTCTCTATTTCTTCAACACTTTATTAACGACAACAAATAACGAACACTTTTCAAAGGTCATGCGAATACAGATATCATTTCGTACATTGACTTCAGCACATAGGTCGAACAAACAGAATATGCATTTATTGTATGGATTACCTACTTTGAAAAAATGCGCCAAAAAACGAGAAACATTAATGCCATCAAAAATTTTAAAACTTCCCAAAAAAATCAAAAATTCTTGTCGGAGACGATCTCTTTGAGAAACCATCTCTAATTGGGCCGGTCCATTATATACTTTTAAAACATTGTAAGTAAGCATTGAGAATGATGTAAGTAGACATTTAAGATATTGAATGTAGGCATTAAAAATACAGTAAGTAAGCATTCAAGATAATGTAAGTAGGCATTAAGAATACGGTAAATAGGCATTAATCTTTAATGGACTGGGCTTGAGATACGTGTCTCAAAGTGACGGTCTCTCTAAAGACTAGCTGAAAAAAAATTAAGTCAATTAACAACACATAATAATTAACCCACAAACAGCCAAAAGTACTGGCAATCATTATTGTAGGAGACATCCAACAAAGCAATAGAACCCAAAGGAGAGAATTGGCCCCACTAATTAAGTGGAAATCATCCGGCCAAAGAGATTCAACAGAATACAATTAACAAGGTGCCAAAATGAAAAATAAAATCAATTAACATACCCTATAAACAGCAAAACCTCCCAAAACAAAACACAACAATTAAAATAGTAGCATATCTTACAAATAAGGGACATTTATTGCCAACAACTTCAATAATCCAAGTCATTTATACTTCAACAAAATGTTGAAGAAAAAAGAATTAGACACTTACACTAGAAATGAAATAATGTATGAATTGGACTCTATAAAAAGGGGAAGCGAAGTCATGCGATAAATCTCCAAGAAATACGATATTCATTAGAAGACAATTAGTAGAATATTGGCTATAGTTAAGAATCAACAACAGAAGGGGGCTACAATGTATGCAAGTAGCTAAAAGTTTGGCAGTATCTCAAGGACAATTATTCTATTTGCTGAAAGCAGATTTCAAGCACTACAAAATGCCAAAATGACAAGTCAACAAGCAGTAGCAAATGCTATGGGTGTTAGCCAATCAACCGTATACGCAAGCACACAAATGCAATCAAGCCATTATTAAAGGACAATAACAAGGATGACATGTTACTTTTTGTCTTTCTAGTTGCAACTTTGATGCACAAACAGATTCTTTCAAATTCAATAACATATCTAACATAGTTCACGTAGATGAAAAATTGTTCTACCTCACTAGAACACAACAAACATACTATCTTACCCCAGGAGAAACTAAGCCACATAAAGAAATGTGATCAAAGGGATTCGTTCTTAAAATTATGTTCATATGTACAGTAGCTAAACCAATGTATTCTAGTAAAGGTGAACTAGTATTTGATGGAAAGATAGGCATCTTTCTTTATAGACTTAGGTTTCTTTAGGTCTAATCAATCATTACAACACCAGAAATCAGTTTACAACTACACACAGTTAGCTAAGGTAGTGACAGGTGCTTTTGAAGCTTTAGAACACACCACATTGAGGTTTGTTTACATAACTTTACAAGTATGTAAGGTTGAAGTAATGAAAAAACTGGGTGGTATTGACTACCATATTCCACACATGAACAAAATCAAGCTAGCAAGGGAAGGGAGACTACCAGGTTATTTAACTATTAGAAAAGAAATAATTCATAAGTCACTCCGACATTTAGATGCAAGACATTTAGAGGTTGCCTTATTGTACTTGGGAATTGAAGACCAAGATATTTTCCATCAAGCAACACAACCAGCAACAACAACCAACATATAGCAACAACAACTATCGATAACCAACAATAACCAAGAACAACAATTACAAACAACTAACAACAATCAGCAGCACAAGAACCAACAACACAACCAGCGACAACCATGGATGACAAGTAATTAGGATTTTAATACAATAGGGGGGAGAATAGCAAACATCAAATTTAATTAGTCAGTCACACTTTTAGGTTACATATTCTTATTCACACTTTTGGGGTTACTTAATGAATGAAAATGTTTAGGGTTAAACATGACGTACAACAATTCAAGCTGTTTATGATTAAACATTTAATGGAAAGTTTTTAGGGGTTTTTATTGGCAAAAAATACAATTATTTTAGGCGCATCTCTCAAAGAACAAGTTGTTTTCATCATTGAGATCCATAAACATACTATTTACCTCCTAAAATAAAAATATTGGTGGCACATTGAGTATGTGTATGGATTTTTTAGCAAATAATAAGCCCTCTTTTTTAAAAAATGATAGAGCTTTTTAATGGCCTCAAAAAAAAAATCATCACAAACCAACACAATCAACATGCATAATAAAAAAATCGAATGTGACATCAATAGTCAGAGGAAAGAATAACCGCGTCACATACGAGAGAAGGGCCCCTTAACATCATAAATAGTAGAATTATCTTCACCATCATAATCTTCTTCATTAGATGAAGGGAAAAGGTCATAATCAGGTAGATGAAGCCCTAAATCAAATATACCCGTAATTTCTTCATCATTAGTGTCCATCGTTCTTCCACTATTTGGAGAAGTATGAACTGAAGAATGTGGAGATGAATTAGGTGACTCCATTAATGGATCTTGAACCAGAACCCTCGATTAGATCTTTAGATAAAGCAAACATAGAAGAGAAGAGAGAAGAAGATTCAAAATCAGCTCTTTAAAAACCAGACGAAAAACCATGATGATGGTGAAGAACTAGGGTTTTAGAAGGGGGTGGGTAACATTTTTACAGATGCACTATCGAAGAAGAAGAGAAAGGATTGAGATGATGAACTAGGGTTTCAGAAGGGGATGGGATAGATGAACTATGGTATTCAGATGTGGGTGGGATAAATAATCACATATGGGGAGGGTTAATAAATGGAGGGAAGGGTTAAAGGTTAAATAGGATTAGGCGTATTAATTAGTATAGATTAGGTTTTAAAATAAGGATATTTTTGTAATTAAATGAATGTTATAAGGAAAATTTGGTTTAAAATTTATGTCCAAAAATAGAAATAGAACAACTAAAGTGAATTGCCCAAATAAGAAAATGTGACAACTTGAAAAAATCGGAGGGAGTATTATATTAAACACGCAAATGTAACGTATTATAGTAGCAACTATAGTAAGCTATAAACCGAACTGCAATATGATATAATACCATAAGTAATACTCCCTCCATTTCTTAATGAAGTTTCCACAAGGAATATTCATGAGAAATAAGGAAAATAGAATATTTTAGATAATAAATATATTATTTTATTGAATAATAACTTTAATTGAAGAAAAGTGGGTACCATAAACATTAAAAAATATTAAAAACATTAGTGAAAAAAATATAGAGACCAACCTAATAAAAATGTTTTTATAAAACTAGTGGGAAACATGTAAGAACCCATAAGGGAGTACGGGTATGGATTGTCCGTCACCTTCTCTCACCCAGACCCTGCTTTCAGGTGAGGATATTGGGTATGGTGATAATGGTGATGTGAGAATCATAAGGAATATAAAAATATTTAGTGAAAGATATGTTGGGACCATAAACATTATAAAAATATTAAAATGAGGATGGATAAGGTTATTTTGGTCCAAAATTTGTGATATAAATAGAAAGATTCTTTATGAGAACAAATAGAACACCTAAAATGACAAATGAGAACTTCTTTAAGGAACGAAGAGAGTATTTGATATACACAATTGTAACCCTATTATAGATGAATAACCTCATGAAGTGGGTCAATGTTCAATGTCCCCTAATACTGTTCCATAAAGTATGCCATGTAGATACCACAATCTACATTGTCATCGTTCATAGTCCAATCAAATTTATGTCTCTAATATCAAAATGAACACAATTTATTGCTTCATCGTGGCCCATTACGTTAGCAAAAACCGTAAATATGTCACGCTGCATTACAATTCAAAGAAAATAAAAATAATGTATCCAAAAACTTATATAAATTTTCAAAATAGAATTTTACCACTCCAGCAACGACTAATACTGCTTCTTCTAAATCAGGGTGGAGAACATTTTCAAAATCACAGACAACTTTATTAATCAGATCGGTCACAACATGCATGTAGTGGTTTTCCCTTTGATATGGTATAAAAAACTATATATTGAAAATTTAATGGTACAAATATAACACCAAACCAAATATGAACAAATCAAATATCAAATATACTATTTTATACCTATCAAAATGTAGTAGATTATACATCCAATTGTATTATGTTATTTTTCCAAATGTCATCTGTTATAAATACCCAAATGTATTATGTTATATTTCCAACTGTACTATGCTGTGTTCTCAACTATAATTTATTATATACCCAAACGTAATATGTTATACCTTCAAATGTAATATATTATACAAATAAGTGTACTATCTTATATTTCCAAATGTATATGTTATAGCACCAAATTGTAGGATGTTATATTTCCAAATTTAACATACTATAGCACAAAATATAATATATTACACATCCAACGTACCATGTTTTATTCTGAAATGTAATAAATTATAAATCCTATTAATAAACGTATGGTGCTTTAATGGGTTAAGTACATACCATATTGTAATTCTTAAAGTCTGTAAAGCAGTAAGCTTCTACCCAATGTTTCCATCCTCCAATCACTTACACTAGTGGAAAAAATCTCATTTGCTGCGGTTTTTTGGCCATTATTTGCTGCGGTTTTGGCCCCAAGCAATAGTGATAGCAGCAAATGACATAATTTAAATGTTGCGGATAAAAACCGCAGCAAAAAAGGGCTTTATTTGCTGCGGTCATCCCCCAAAACCGCAACAAATAAGTGACATTATTTGCTGCGGTCAGCCCCCAAAACTGCATCAAATAATGGCACTTTTTTTTTCTTATTCTTTTTCCTATTTATTGCTGCGTATATGCAAAAACCGCAGCAAATAATAAGCAGCAAATATATTTTTTTCCACTAGTGTTAAGTCCTCTTATCCTCCTTGATGGTGTTCTTAATATCTTTGCTGAGAAAGTTAGAGAGCCAAAACTAATTCAAAACAAAAAAAATACTCTTAGGCATTATAAAATGTGAAAGTTATCAAATTTATATCTATATATTATAAGAAACAAAAAAATTAATCTTAACTTACACAACGGGTGGTTCTCAAGGATATACACGGACCCGCTTTGAAGGGTAGACAGCAATTTCGTTCTGCTCCAATGCATTCAAATACATCGCCAACAATCATGAATAGTTGTGGCAATTTTAGCGTTGTTGAAAATAGCTTGGGCATCCCTTTAATCCTGAAAAATGTGTGTTTTATACGTACGTAATATTAGTACAACAAAATGTGATACAAGTTTGGAATTATATTAGTATCTTATGGTCCCTCCATTGTCTCCTTAAGCATAGCGTAATCCAAAACCTTCAACTCTAACTCTTTCGTCCCCTTTAGATATTCAATGTTTGTTGCAGCAAATTCAGAAGCGGGAAGAAAGTTGATAGCCACCTTCCCAAAATCCAGATCACACAACTCATTTAGAGCTGTGGGAATCGGGGTCTCAATCAATGGAACATTGGGTGGGTTGGTAGGGGTAGATGGTGGATTATTCAAATCAACGATGTTGGTTGGGGTTGATGGTTCACAGCAAAAACATTTGGCAAAGAAATATAAAATCACAAAGGAGACTCATGCAGAAAGTGTTAGCGGGACTACAAGTGGAAGCCGACAAACACAATTAGGTGGACAATGAAAAGGCCCGGCGGAGGTATGTCTTTTAATTATGATCGTAATGAAATTTGTGAACAGAATTTAACCATGATGACTATTACACTAGAAAAACTTTACAACTAGGATATAGAGCCACTCTTAAATTATATGAAACAAAACGTTATGAATTAGTAGATATGCTTAAATATTTTAGGTGGGTTAGCATAACAATCGATATTTGTTCTACTCTCCCATATTTAGAACCATATATGTGTGTAAGAGCACATTGGATGTAGCAAAACTAGTTTATTTAAAAAGAATTATTGCTTTAAAGTTAAAGCCCAAAACACATAGTGGTGATAACATAAAATATAGATTAATAGATATATGTAAAGAATGAAACTTGTTAGATAAGATAATATGTTGTTCTACCTATAACGCAATTGCAAACATTTATTGCGTGCAATTTTTGTATGATGAACTTGCTTTCAGTTTTATACTAGGTGGTAGATTATTACATGTACGATGTAGTGCTCATATTATTAACTTATCTTGCCAAGTAAGTATTAAATAATTAAGTGATTTATTAGAACCCATTAGAGACGTAATTAAGTGGGTTAGATTTTGACAAGTAAAGAGGAGATATACAATTATATGTCCATTATGGACATAAAAAGGTATATTGGTCACAAGGTTGTCAGGATCGAGATTCTACGTAGAATCGAAATCAATTCGTGGGATCGGATCGTAAGATCGGACGATCCTATAAATTGCAGAATTAAGAACCCATACCTTTTCTTAAGATTTTGCTTTATTTTTAAAATACATATCTTACTTTTTTAATGTTGGTTTTTTCTCTATTCTTAATGAAATGATAAAATATATATAAGATATACACTACACAAAATATATTTATACCACATACACACAAAATATAATAATAAACCATAATAAGCCAAAAAAAAAGATCAAAAATACTACCAAAATTTTAATCAGTAATTTTGACCGATCCTACCTATCATAGTGTAGTGAACCCAGTAATGCAGCAGCAAATTATAGAAGAAAGAACAATTTTAGAAAGTAAGAGAGGAGAGTTTTCAGAGACGAAGAGTACAGACAGAAGAAGGAGGATGACAGAATGAGAATAAGAAAGAGAGAGAGAAAAGAAAGGAATGTGTGTATTAATTTCTGGATGATTTCCTCATCATTACATAAGGGTATATAAAGTCCCCAAGAATAACAAACTTACTGAAAAATAAAGGGCTTACACACAAAAGATTCCCATTCTGGAACACTTCTTAAAACAAAAAAATAGCTAAAAATATGCTAGCTCGGTATGGTAGTTTGTTACGCCTTTGGTATACAATCGTATTAGCTGGAGTGGTAGCCGTTGTGACAATACCCTCGGTCAGGAGCTGCACCTTGTCCTCAAGGTTAGAATTAGGATAGGCACTGAGCAGCTTTTCATAATCTTCCCATGTAGCTTCAGATTGAGAGAGACCAGTGCATTGCACAAGAACTTCAGTCTAAGAGGGAGTAGGGTATCGAACAGCTAGCAAAGCGGCAGAAGCAGCATCTAATACCATGCCATTGGTCACAGGAGGAGGTATCTCAGAGGGTGTTGTGTATTCTCAAGCCGGTTACAATTGGGACACTTGAAAGACCGAATGAATTTCACTTTGTGGAGGTAAATCAAGTTTGTAGGCTACCTTCCCCACATTCTGTGTAACCATATAAGTAGGGATGGCCACGGGGCGGGTTACCCGGAACCGAACCTGTGGCGAACCGCTTGAAACCGGATCCGGATCCGTTTGCAACAGGTTTCGAACCGGCCCGAACCGCAGAACCGTGAAACCGCCGGAAAAAACTGCATGAACCGGACCTAAGAACCGCGGGTTGGAACCGGAACCGGGACCGGTCCGGGTGAACCGGTCCAACGGTTACATGGAACCGGAACTGGAACCGGGACCGAGACCGGTCCGGGTGAACCGGCCCACCGGTTCCATGGAACCGTGAAACTAGCCGTTGGGTAATTTTCTATAAATACCCATCACTTTCAATCATTTTCATTCACAACTCATCTCTTCTCCTACTCTCTCTACTTACTCTCTCTACTTAATTACGCAATTATTCTCTTAATTACATAATTAGTCTCTTAATTATTTCTTAATTTAGTTAATTACATAATTAGTCTATTAATTATTTATTTATTTCTTAATTCTATTATTATTTCAATATTATCAATCATGTCTTCTTTTTTGAAAAAAGCCTCTAAAAAAGTTACTAAAGTGGCAAAATCATTGGGAGGTTCTAGCTTCAAAAGAAAGGCCACTTCTACTCCGTCGGTATCAACAACACCTTTGATTAGTAATTATAATTATGAACCCAATTATCCAGAAGGGTAGGACCCAAAATTACATAATTACGCAGAAGAAGTGGAAAGAGAAATACAAATTGATGAAGAAGAAGAACAAGAAGAAGAACCAACGACCCCTATTGGGATACATAATTCTCGACAGTCATCAACAAGATCACAGGAAGACCAACTACAACAACAACAACAAAGACAAGCTCGTGGTAAACGAGTCAATTTCCAAACTATCGGTTAGTTTTATAATTTTATTTTTCAAATTGATTAAATTTTAAATTATTATTTATTTATATATTGTGGTATATATCTGAGTATGTCTTTATATTTAAATTTAGATGAAGATGAACCAGTAAGACAACCTTTTCCGGCAATGCCACCTGCTAGTGGTAGAGCTGTTTCACATGTGTGGTCTTATTTTACAAAAGAACGAACCGACAATCCAGATGTTTTCTTATGCACTTGTCAAATTTGTAAAAGTCAAGGAGTAAAGCTCTTAATTTCATACAATTTCGCCAGAGGTAAATACTTTTTCAGTTTTTTATACATACATTATATATTCATATTTTATAAAAATTTATTTATTGTGTTTTGTGAATACGTGTTAGGTGGTGGTACGGGATCTTTTAACAAACATTTGGCAAAGAAGCATGGAATCACAAGAGAAACTCATGCAGCAAGCGGCAGCGGGACCACAAGTGGAAGCCGACAGTGGGACATTCGCAGCACAGGTATGCCTTTTAAATATAGTCGTAATGATATGATTGATGAATTTTCTAAGTATGTAATTTGTGATGAATTGCCTTTTAACCACGGTGAAAGTAGGGCACACGAGCGTTTTACTAGAAAAACTTTGCAACCACAATATAGAGCAATCCCTAGGAGCACTCTTAAAAGACGCGCAATTAAATTATATGAATCAATGCGCTATGAATTAATTGAAATGTTTAAATCTTTTAATGGTAGGGTTAGCATAACAACTGATATATGGTCTGCTCCCCCACATTTAGAATCTTATATGTGTGTAACAGCACATTGGATAGATCAAAATTGGATTATTCAAAAAAGAATAATTGCTTTTGAGACAATGGTAGAAAGACATATGGGTGAAAACATAAAATATAGATTAGTAGAGATATGTAGAGAATGGAACTTATTAGATAAGATATTTTGTTGTTCTACCGATAATGCAACCGCTAACATTAAATGTATGGAACTTTTGTATAACGAGCCTGCTTTTAGTTTTATCCTTGGGGGTAGCTTATTACACATACGTTGTTGTGCTCATATAGTTAACTTATCTTGCCAAGCAGGTATAAAACAATTAAGCGATTTATTAGATCCAATTAGAGATATAGTGAAGTGGCTTACAATTGGAAAGATAAAGAGACGATATAAACAATTATGTGACCAATATCAACTAAAAAAAGTGTATTGGTCATTAGATACTCCTACACGTTGGGGCTCAACCAACGATTTATTAAGAAAGGCGATTGCTTATCGTCCAGTTATAACACAACTATATAGTGAGTGTACAGATAGCTATATAAGTGATGACACATGGGAATTAGCTATAGGTGTACATAAAATATTAGAAGCGTATGACCACGCAACTAAGATATTTTCATATGTTTATGAACCGAACGTCCACTAAGTAATAAGTGAGTGTATTATTATTTTTTATCATCTTCTTAAACATACGCATGATGATACTAACCCATATTTAAAGCCGATTCTTGCAGATATGATGGATAAATGGAAGGCATATTTTACCGATTTTCCTTATATTTATGGAATTGCAACCATTTTAGACCCTTGTTTTAAAACAGAAGTCCTTACTAAAGTAATCGGATTTTACTACCAATCATTAGATAGCCCGCCTAGTGATGTACATAATTATGTTGGAAATTGTAAAAAACTTTTAGCAGAACTTTATGATTATTATGCTAGTGTATATAACCCAAAACGCGATACGTCTAGGCGTGCAAGCGTTTCAGCACGTCCCTCTTATTATAATTCCGTAATAGCTAATATAATGAGCCAAGATGATAGTTTTGTAGGATCATCTTCTTCTTCATCCTCCACTTCATATTTAGAATTAGATAGTTATCTTAAAAACCACTTTGAAATTGACCAAGGTAGCATGATATTTTAGAGTGGTGGAAAGAAAAATCTGTGAAATTTCATATATTATCGAGAATTGCAAAGGATATCCTTGCAATTCCTGCTTCTACAATTGCGTCGGAGTCTGCTTTTAGTGCAGGTAGAAGAGTTTTAGACGAAAAGAGATCTCGTCTTGCTCCACATAGTATTCAAATATGTGTTTGCAAGAAAGATTGGGATCAAGCGGAGATTCGAACACAAGGACTAAGGAATGATGATGATCAAGATGATGATGATGATCCATGGATGATGATGGATACATCTGCATCATCGTCAGGAGGAGAGTCAGCGGAAGCATCTAACCAACCAGATGATGATGACGAAGACGAATAGGATCAATCGGACAACGATAAATCAACATTCAACAACTAAAAATAAAAGGTATGACAAAGAACTACGTGGGCTTTGATTCCTTCGGGATACGTAGGCAGCTTAGTATTCCTTTGGGTACTAGGTTCAAGTCTATTTTCTCCCTCTTTTTTTATTAATCATCTTTATCGATATTATTATTGATTCGTTTCTTATTAATTTATTTTTTTCATTCTTTTTAGTAAATATTTTAATAACGATGACAACTTGACAAGCAATGAATTTGGCTAATAATCAAGTAATCATCAAAGGTACGTCCGCAATATTATAGTATTTTTATATTATATAAATATTTAAAGAAAAAATAAAAATGGAACCGATGGTTCGACCTGCCCGTCCCGTGAATTGGAACCGCCGGAACCGCCTCATGAACCGCCAAGGAACCGTTTGGAACCGCCTGGTACCAGAACCGGAACCGATCGCGACAGGTTCCAAATGGAACCGGAACCGGATGGAACCGGAACGGAACCGGCCCAACCCGGACCGTGGTCATGCCTACATATAAGGAACAAAGAAACGGGGTGCCAATTTTGCATTCGGGCGTTTAGCCAAGGAGTGTTGTCGATAAGGTTAAGTTTAAGGAAAACCAAGTCTCCTTCTTCAAAGGAGAGTTCATGGCATTAAGTGTCAGCATAGTACTTCATAATCTGCTGGGCTCACTCCAAATTGAATTGAATTTCATCCAACATCCCATCTCGTTCTTGTAGAAGTTGATCGAGATGATCCACTGGTGTTTGGGAAGAACCAAAGCGAACCAAATGAGGTGGGGGACGCCCATACAAGGCTTGAAAAGGGGACATTTTAATGGATGAATGTGGGGAAGTATTGTAACAGAATTTAGCCCAGGAAACCCATTTTTCCCAATGCTTAGGATGACCATTGATGAAATAACATAAGAAAGTCTCCAAGGCTTTGTTCACAATTTCAGACTGGCCATCGATTTGGGGATTGAAAGCGGTGCAACGAACCAACTTCGTACCTTGGAGGCGAAATAGTTCGTTCCAGAAATAGCTCAACTTTGTAGCTCATGTATATTTTTAAGAATTGGCCACTTAGAAATGGTCGATATTTTCTCTTGGTCCACCTCTACCCCTTGTGCTGAAATAACGTGACCAAGGTAAGCCACTCGAGGAACCCCAAAGCTGCATTTCTTCCCATTAATTACTAAAGAATGAGCTGCCAGGGTGGTCAGTACAGTACCCACATGTTCTGTGTGTTCTTCCTCATTGCGACTATAAATTAAGATATCGTCAAAAAATATTAGTACGAACTTATGTAAATATGGTTGAAAGACCTCGTTCATCAAGCATTGAAAGGTGGTCGGTGCATTAGTAAGTCCAAACAGCATTACGAGAAACTCATAATGACCTTCATGTGTTCTAAAAGCTGTTTTATACACATCTTTTCTTTTCATACCGATTTGGTGATATCCGGATTTGAGATCAAGCTTGGTGAAGATTGTCGCCCCCTTTATCGTATCTAACAATTCGTCGATTACTGGAATAGGAAACTTGTTCGAGATAGTTATCTTATTCAGAGCACGATATTCGACACACAATCGCCAAGAACCATCACTTTTTTTACTAATATTACAGGGCTGGCAAAAGGGTTGGTTGATGGTTGGATAATTCCAACCTTAAGCATATCTTGGACCATGGTCTCGATTTATTTTTTCTGCAAATATGGGTATCAGTATGGTCGCAAAGATACGGGGTTACTACCTTCCTTAAGAGTGATGGCGTGGTTTGGGGGCCAATGGGGTGGTAGCTGAGTAATGGGTTGCAAGACTTCTGGATATTTGGCTACTTCATTCAAAAGGAAAGGAGGTATGGTTTTTTTTTTTTTTTCATCTGCCACACAAATACCATTACATTCAATCAAGATGCCATGTTTTCCCTTTTTTAAAGCGTTAGTCAACCCTTTTATGGAGACCTTAGAACACTTCAATGCTGGGTCCCTCACTAAAATGACTTCTCTACTCTTCCAATTAAAAGCCATGGTTTGAGATTTCCAATTGACCATCACATTTCCTAATTTCTCCAACCACTAGACCCCCAATATTATATCTATGCTCCCTAATGCCAGGACAAAGAAATTATCACAAATTTCTATTCCTCGCACCCATAGCGAGATCTGCCGACATATTCCCTCCCCAAAAACCTCTGATCCGGTTCCCAAAGTTACCCCAAACTACTTGCATTTGGCAATCTCCAACCCTAATTTTCTAGCTATTGATGTGGATATGAAATTGTTCAAGGCTCCCTAGTCGATTAAGATTATTACCTTCGTTCCTGCTATTTCTCCCTCCAATTTCATGGTTTTTGGTTTGGTAAACCCGATAATGGATTGTAGGGTTATACCAGCCATGGGATCCTCTATATCGGTCATTGACTGTTCGTTTACCTCCAAGTTTGTCTCCTCTTCCTCTTCCCCTTCCTCCCCCGTCAAGATCATTCTTAATTCTCGATTTTTACAGACATGGTTGAAGGACCTTGGTTCATCATCACACTTGAAAAATAAACCACGAGCTCTTTCTTCTCGTAGTTCTTTTTCATTGAGGGGAATAGGTTTGGTACAGTTTTCGGGTGGGTTAGGAAGTGTGGGGTTGTTTTTGGATAAGGAAGGAGATGGGTATGATGAGTTACAATGAGGGTAGGCTATTTCAGAATGAGGTTTTTGTAAAGGTTTGGTATAGTGGAGTCTAGATCTTTCTCTTTATTTTCTCGTCCCATTCTAGAGCTTTTTTCAAATTAGGAGGATTCATTAATTTTAACTCACACCTAATGTCCCCCATAAGGCCATTTATGAAAATCCCCAAGGAAATATCCAGTGGTACTCTACCCAGACATGATAATTTCTCAATGAACTCCTTATAGTACTCCGCTACACTACCCCTCTGTCTCACTGCCACCCATTGTTCAACTAAACGCCCTTGATTATGAGGACAGAAATGCCTTAGTAAAAGACTCTTCAACTCCCTCTAACTATGTATGTCTCCCTGTTGAACCTCCTATTGATACCAAGATAAGGCATCGCCCCTCATACTAACCACAAAAACTTCTAATTTTTCCTCCTCGGATATATGGTAAAATGAAAAAAATTGCTCAGCCTGTAAAATCCACCCATCCGGATTCCCTCCTGTAAAAATAGGTATTTCTATCTTTTTCAACCTTCAGCTATTGTCTCGATGACCCGCTCCCATTTCGTCTCTCCTGCCTTCAGACATCTCTGGCGACTCCTGAAATAGGTTGCTTGGCCAATCCACAGTCTCATTGGCGATAGAGGCTTCTCTTGTTCGAGGGACTTGAGGAGGATTCCCTAATATACTTCCCCTAGTTAATGGCCTTGGTGGGTTGCTAACCAAACGATTGAGACTATCCTTCATTTTTGATTGAGACTCCAAAAGTATCGCCATAGATTTCTACAGATTAGAGTGTTTAGCTTCCAGGATTGTGTGGTTCATTGACATTTTTTCCTCCAATTAGGACAACTCAGTATGCACCCATGTATTGAAGCTTTGAGCAACTTATTCTAATCCATGCTCAAGTTGTTCTATATGTTGTTGATTGGTAGGATTACCCATCTCGGCCAGAATAAGATTGGCTCTAGTACCACGTTGTGGTGAACCTAGTAATACAACAGCAAATTATAGAAGAAAGAAGAATTTTAGAAAGTAAGAGCGAAGATTTTTCAAAGAAGAAGAGTACATAAGAGTATAGACATAAGAAGGAGAAGGATAGAAGGAGAATAAGAAAGAGAGAGAGAGAAGAAAGGAATGTGTGTATTAATTTCTAGATGATTTCCTCATCATTACATAAGGGTATATAAAGCCCCCAAGCATAACAAACTTACTGAAAAATGAAGGTGGTTACACACAAAAGATTCCATTTCTAGAACATTTCTTAAAACAGAAAATTAGCTAAAAATATGCCAGCTCAGTATGGTAGTTTGTTACGCCTTTGGTATACAATCGTATCAACTAGATTGGTAGCCGTTATGACACCTAGTTGATCCTAACGATCCCGACCACGATCCTAGCCAATCCCACCAATGATATTGATCGATCCTATGCACGATCCTGACTGATTCCGATCCAATGCACGATTCTAGTCGCTAACACCAATCGTACGATCCTACGATCCAGATCACGATTTTGATAACCATGTTGGTCATTAGATACTCTGACACATTGGGGCTCGACCCATGGTCTGTTAAAAAAGGCTATTACATATTGTGCTTTTTTAATACAACTATATTGTAAATGTACAGATAAAGGTATAAGCAATACAACATGGGAATTAGCTATAGGTGTACACAAAATTTAAGAAACGTACCACGCAACTAAGATTTTTTCATGTGTACGAACCACCAAACGTCCACCTAGTATTAAGTTTAAGCGTTTTTGCCCAGTTTTGCGGAATTGAATTGTTGTTCGATTTGCTTAAGATTTTGATAACCATGTAGAATCGTTTAGAGACAGCAAGAAGGGGTGAATTGTTGTTGGATTAATTTAAGCGTTTTTGCCAGTTTTACGGAATTGAAACTTGAACTTGTTACGCAAACTTTGAAAGAGACAAACAAATTTTTACGTGGAAACCTTCGAAACCTAAATAAAACAATCTCAACTAGGCCACCTTGAGTGTCCTTCTAAAGTCAATCCCTTTCTCACACTTCCTTACGAAGCTCAAGCTTCCTCTATGAAGCTCAAGCTTCCTCTATGAAGCTCTCTTTCACTCCCTAGACTTCCCCAAGTCTAGTTACAAAAATTCTCTCAAAAATCCTTTTACAAAGAACAAAACCTAAGGATAAAAATTAATTGAGTTGCATAAGAAATATTTCTAAGTTAATTGGCAATAAGAAGTAATGAAAATTTCTTAATACACAAATCAATAACTGGTAAAAACAAATCCTTATAAAGGAAATAGTCACGTAGTTTTTTTTTTAAAAAAAAAAGAATAACTACCCACTTCACTCCTAGATCCTAAAATAAAGGAGGAATGGGTAAATGTTTTTGCAAAACTAAAAGCTACAGTTTTCTTGTTCTAAATAAGGCAAATTGAATTTTTCCAAATAAAAACCTAACAACTCATGCCTTATTAAGTTGAGAAAAAATAGGAGAATTTTTCTCCTCCACTTTAGGTAGTGTGACGGTTACTAAATATAATTAAAATTCTTTTGCCAATTAACTTTTAATATAATTATGCATCTAATTAATTTTAACCATACAATCAACTAGAAAAACAGTAAACTACTTTCTTCAAAATTTTTCTGTTGACGTTGAACTTCCAAACTTAAATCTTGGGAACAATGCATTGTCTCTACTTATCAACAAGAACTGTCAAACTATAACTTAAGAACAGTAAACCTCTTGCCTACACTTTGACATCCTACAGCGATCTTTATGTTTAACTTCACATTTTGGATATTTTAAACACTTACAAAGTTGTTAGACCAAGTTTTAGGTACTATCAACGATCCTACTCCGGACCGGATATTGACCTGCAACAATCTCTAAAATAAAAGCAGTTGATATTAAGTTTAATCATCATCAAAACCTGAAAGGGCTAACAAATTCCCACTTTTTAATGATGACAAACTTATCAACAAACTTAAGCCAGAATAGAGTAAATCCAACAATATAGAGTAAACCATAAAGCTACTTTATATAACTTAGCAAATTATAAATTCAATTCACAAGATAATAAGACAATTACTCTATATAAATTCAATTCACAAGATAATTACTCAGCGTATTTATGTCATGACAACAAAATATACTGGGTAAACATATTAACCCATTAAAAATATATTATTCTGAGCACTATACTAAGCACAAATAATTAAATAGAATAATTAATCATATAAAATATATTAACATAAATAAACATAAGTTACTAAGTTATACTTTAAACTGTTCAGCAAGCAAGTATGAAAACAAAACAGAAGCAACAATCAGAGAATAATCAGAATAATTAGAGCATTATCAAAGCAATCATTAACTATTCTACTAGAGAAAAACAATCAAGAAGAATATAGAACATAGACATATACAAGCTTACCCTCTTAAGTTTGTGCCAATTATTCCCCCTTTTGACATCAATAAAAAGGTTGGGATCATCAAACCACAGCACTATCAAAGTATGCATAGCTAAAGAAGGCAAGGAAGTATTAACAATCATAAAAAGTAATACCATAAAATGTAGTCACCAAATGCAAAGTTAAATAATACAGACCATTGTTTCAGAAAGAGAGCAACATTGTTCAAAATAAACATGAGTACCTAGCATGGTACACAAAATAAAAGGATTGTTTTTGACAAGCTCAAGAAAAAGATGAGTATTAGTTGATCAAGCAACAGTGGGAGCATCATTTTCATCCACATATTCTGTTTGCACTTCCACTGTATCAAGCTTGGCGCCAAGACGGGCTTTCATCTGGGTTAATTGATCAATGATTGAGGCCTAAGAGACTCTAACTTCATCTTGAAAGGAGTAGAATTGGAATTGAAGATCTTTGAGCTTGTTGAGGATTAGGTCCAAGGCTGTAACAGGAACAGTTGAGGGGTTGGAGAAAGCAGTAAAACCTAAGCTAGGTGAGGTGTGTGGATGAGGTGATATTGGTGTTTCGGTGATAGGTGATGGTGCAAAGGGAATGGATGAAGGTGGAGGTGAGGGTATGTGAGTGACTGGTGGTGTGGCTGGTTTTAGAGAAGAGTGAGGTACATCAGGTTGGGTCTCAGGTGTAGTGTGGGAGGAAGAGTCATCATCCAAACCTACTACTACAGGACGTTTACTGGTGGTACCTTTTGATGCTAACCTGGTACTCTTCCTAGGAGGCACCACATTCTTCTTTTTGATTGGCATTTAGACCTCCTGATCACTAGAAGAATCATCAATGTCAGCGCTATCTTCATCCTCTTTTTCCACAAATGATTCCCCCTCGCTCAATTCTTCCCCCTGTTCCCCCTTACTCTGTCCTTCCTTCTGTTCCCATTTTGAAACAACTTCTTCCTCCTCATGTACGTCAATGGGAATAGGTTCTTGTTCCCCCCTCTTCTTCTTTCTTATCATCTTTTTCTTTTTCTCCTTCAACAGAACCTTTCTCCTTTACATCATCAGTTTTATTATTAATGGAAGCTGCCTCGAGGGTTCCCTTATCAGTTAATTTTTGGTGCAAATTGGTAAGACACTTAACACCTATTTTGTTATTTGAACTCATGGGGAAGTGTGGTCCTTCCAGAGGTACACCAAATTTCTTAAAAATCTAAGTCAACAGATCACCATAATCAATCATATACTTCTTCTCAATACAATCAGCCAAGTGAGAAATCATAAGTGAAGGAAAATTAGTCTTAATATGATTTGCCAAACAATAGATCAAAGTTGCATCCCTCAAGTTAACCTCACTACATTTGGAGTTACATGGTAGAATGAATATACGAGCAATATTATAAAGTAGCACTACAAGAAAACTTGTTTTTAGCAACAGAAAAAGTCGTTGCTAAAAACCTGATTTCGTTGCTAAAAATGTTTTTTGCAACGAATTCCATTGTTGCGGGTACAGCCGTAGCTAAAGGTTTTAGCAACGACTATGGTGGTTGCAAAAGGTATATGTTTTTTACAACGAGATCTATTGTTGCAAAAGAAGTATCGTTGCAATTTCTTCCAACGTTTTTAGCAACAAAAAAGCTCGTTGCCAAATTTTCTGCATTTTTAGCTATAACTGTTTTCGTTGTTAAATATATGTTTTTCACAACAATTCAAGTTGTTGCAATACATGATAGTCAATCTTTTGCAACGACTTTACTTTAGGGAAAACAATTAAGTAAATTTGTTACTAATGTTTTTAGCAACAACTATTACCGTTGCAAAAAATGTACACATTTTTCGCAATGACTTTGTTATCTTCTAAAACAATCTACAATCTATATATAAACTAGACAATTAAAATAATAAATAATTTATAACCAACTAAACTAATATCACCGATTATCATTATATATTAATTTGTATCCCAAAATATGACACGTCCCAAATATTATCGTGTGTCAAAAATACACGTAATTCATATACATGTGTCAAAATATCAACCGATGTCCAGGACGATAAGCAACCCGAAAACAAGCAATACATATTTACAAGCACGAAGCCAGTGATTGAAGTTGTACTGATACACTACGACAGATAAAAGATTATTTCTCGTCATCATCTAGTAACCCCCTTGTATGAAGGCGTTCAAGCGGTCTAATTCATCTCGATGCTCACTGACCACTGCACGAACTACATCACCAATAGACACCATACCGATCATCCCTTTGTCGTCGATCACTGGGATGTGTCGAATACGGTTATCTGCCACACACCCTAATAAAGGAGTAAGAAAGTGTTCAAGTTTTACATTTGCTCTAGAAATATTATAAGAAAGGAACCAGAATTTGGAATTAGCTAACTAACCTGTCATAAGCTGCATTGCCTTTAGAACCTTAGTATCAGGTGTGACAGTAATGAGTTTGTTCTACGAGCACACAATACGTTCGGTAAGAGGACATGGAAGAGTTTAATTAGACTCAAAGGCAACCATATTTAACAAAAGTGTAGACAGAGTCCCGAATATATTTCAATGTGAATAATTCATTTGCATAGTAATTCAAGTTTTTCAGGAAAATATATTTCAATTAAAATGACAGCTAATAATGGTTTATATGTTAAGAGTGACATCTAATAATGGTTGTTCCTATACGTTACATAACGGGGTTTTGCGATTCGGTAGGCTCAAGAACTGTTATAAACTGGTCATTATGTAACGGAACGACCTCTTTATATTCCCGATGAGATGTGACATA
The DNA here is from genome assembly GCF_026212465.1 of Amaranthus tricolor. NCBI lineage: Eukaryota > Viridiplantae > Streptophyta > Magnoliopsida > Caryophyllales > Amaranthaceae > Amaranthus > Amaranthus tricolor. The sequence goes on from NC_080048.1 coordinate 29,241,936, forward strand.
CCTCTTCAGTCATGATGTCACCAACTTTGCTGGATTTTGAGGATCTTCCTTGTACAATGATTTTTCTTAGATAATCTGCAACATGAAAAACAGATTTTAGTTGCCTGAAGTCCAGCTGCTATGCTTTTGTTAGCTGCATTTGGCATGATATGAACTAGTTTAAGGGATAAGTTTGTGCAAAGAAGGTACAGTTTCTTTTGAGTCTAATCCAGGAAGCAGCTCACTGAGCATATGAAACTCACTCCAAAAGTAGCAAAGAGCATATGCAGGAAGCAACTCACTGAAGCATTATCTTATGTATTGCAAGCCTCTTAACACTGCACATTCTGAACATGCGAAAAATAAGCTAATTGCTTACCTAAGGCTTTTCAGCCTTGCTTAAACGCTAGAAAATGTGTGGAGAGCTCAAAAATTGCCAAAGATACTTGACAATGAGTCAATGACACAAGACTTAGAAGAATCCAGGAGAGCCATCTGACCAACACTAATATAGAGTCAAATTGTCATAACATTGGGCTTTTAAATGAGACATTGTAGGAAGATTGGGTAGTTAAGATGAGTATGTTAAGGTAGATTAAATAGGCATATCCTAAAGGAAAAAACTAACTGATATAACCCCATCTTTAGTTCATTACATGGTCCCATTTGATGATTTTTTTCACGTATTAGAGATCTAAATAAGTCAAACCCTCACATCCGCTTCACCCAAGGCAACTTGTATGTCTTGTAAATAAACGACACAAGTGAAGTTTTGGATCAGTGGCGGATCTTGGGTCGTAAATTAGAGGGAGCCAAACTTATAATCCAAACAAAAAGCTAGGGGGGACAAAGTTATAAACAACTTACGTAACGAGAAATCTACAATTTTTTTTAGTTCATTCCAATTCATCAAAGGAACATAATTGAACCCAATTTTCAAAGTACTGAATGTTAATATTATAGAAGAATTTCTGACCAACAAAAACCCAAAACCCAGAAAAATCTTATCCTGAAGAACCTAACACGAACAAATTCCAAAGAAATACAGCTATTTCAGATTATTATTTAAAAATTTTCATAAAACTTTCTAGTAAATGGAAGAAATTATTAGTACCCATAAACACCAAAGAGAAAAAATGCAACAGAATCTCTTGAATCATTTGACAATTCCGGATAAAAAACAGCAACAGGAATTATAAGGCTATTTAGGATTTCTAATGGAAATTTTTCATAAAATTTATAAATAAAAAAAGCTTTTGTGAATTAATTGGAAAAATAAGCAGCATTATAAACCCAGAAATAAAAATGTAATACAAAAAACAAACTCATTAACGGTGTTGATTAGAAAAATACCTGGTGTACGAAAAGGAGTATTTGTGTTAGATGGTTTTAGAACTGATCGACGCCCACGAATCCTCATTGGAGATTTTGCAAAGGTCGCAACCGGTGGTTTTTTATCAGTTTTCATCCTGCAAAGTCAAAGAAGCACAAACATGGAAAAAAATTACAGATTTAGAGATGAATAAACAAGAAATTGAAGAGCTGATATGAAGAAACAATGAAACAAATCAGTAAATCAACAAATTATAATTAGGGATTTAGAGAATTAGGGTTCATAAATGAAGAAATTATAATTAGGGTTCAAAACCAGCATCAAAATGAGTAAACGACAGTCGACAAAACCAACATTCAAGCATCAAAACCAGCATCAAAACCAGGCCAGCATTCATATTTTGATTCATCTTCACCATAAAATTAAAAAGAAAACGAATGATGAAAACCAGCATTCAAAACCAACATTCATCTTCACCATTTGATTCAGAACATCAAGATCAAGAGAAATAGAGAATCAAAATCAATTATCAAAACCAGCATCAAAACGAGTAAACCACAGTCGACATACTCGACAAAACCAACATTCAAAAATCAAAACCAGCATCAAAACCAACATTCATCTTCAACATTTGATTCAGAACATCAAGATCAAGAGAAATAGAGAATCAATATCAATTATCAAAACCGGCATCAAAACGAGCAAACAACAATCGACAAAACCAACATTCAAAAATTAGGCTTCATAAACGATTAAACGTACGGCGTGACGGTGGTGGCCGGTGGCACTGGGGAGGCAGGTACAGGAGCGCTGGAGGTACGACGTCGACGTGGGGAGGCCGGAGGCGAGGCAAGCAGGCAGGAGGCTTGAAGCAGGAAGGAGGCGATTTTGCTGTTTCGCGTCGCGTGAGGCTTGGCTTTCTGAAGCAAGCTTTCTCTCTTTCTCCAATTTCCCATGTTTTTGGTTTTTATTTTTTATTTTTTTTGCAATGACATTGTTGTTGCAATACATAAAATAATTTTTCGCAACGACTCGTGTTGTTGCGTTACCTAATAATGCTTTATAACAACGAATGGTATCGTTGCAAAAAACAAATATTAATTATTTCAAAGCCCGCACTCATTTGTATTTTTATGGCAACGATTATTTAGCAACAACAACGGATTTCGCAACAATTTGTATTTTTCGCAACGAAAAAAATATAGTCGTTGCTAAAACTTGTTGCTAAAAACAAGTTTTCTTGTAGTGTAGTTTGTGTAATGGGGACGATGTATTGTGACTAATCCTCCCTTTCTTTTCTTGAATCCCTGAAAACTTCAGTACTGTTTTTTCATTCTTCCTAGAAAAAACAACTTTAGAACCAACGTGATAAATAGAAAATCCGACAGCTAGTACTCCAAATCATTCACCGAAAATGATACAATTAAACTCAATCTTAACCTCCTTAACTACACTCGAACATACACCATTATCAATATAAAGTTTTGAAATAAACTCTCTCATCAAAGGTGGGTAAATCGGGTTACAACAATTAGTGAGTTTTCCAATTTTGATTTTTTAAGATAGCATGTAATTGTGGAAAAGGATGAGAAGTATACCAGTACCCATCAAGACCAAACCCAACCGACATTTCTTTTGCTATTTCTTCAGGACTATCTGTATCGACTTGCTTGCTTTTCTTAATGGCTCAAGATGATGAACCTCCTCCCTTTGGAGTAGAATGAGGTCATTTTGAGCCAGCATGCATGATTGAAGAGGTGGGTTGATCCGATGGTTTAGGGGAAGATAAGATGATGGCGGTGCAATTATTAGTGGTGACAGATGAATGACTTTAAGTGGTTTGGGTTCACTGGGCTTTAGAGTTTTTTTGGTAGATTTCTTGGTGGGTTTTTCGTTGATGGAGCTGAAGGGGTTTTCATGGTGATTGTAATGGAAGGAGATGAAGAAAGCATGATAATGGAGGGAGAAAATGAGTGACAGTTTAGGGAGTTATAATGGAAGTAATTGTAAGTTTTTGGGGTGATTTATTGTGACGTGAAGGAGTTGTGAGAGTAGATTATTTTATAAGGGTGTACGGTTTTATGGGGATTATGTGGGTTTTAATTTATTCACTTCCTTATTTGGAAGTTTGAACAAATATAAGGAACGAAAGGTTACTGGGTAGGTTCATAGAATGAATGACAGTTTATTTCCTGATATGGAAATTGGTGATGGTCTGACGGCCATGTTTAATTATCTTACGTTGACCAACTTATTTTCATGAATATTTGTGCTTGTAATTTTTTCAACATATAGTTATGCTGAGATTTCAAAAAAAAATAAAAATAAAAATTTATTCTTGTTTTTCTTTTCCTTTTTTTTAATATGAGGACTATAACAAATAAAATAAACAAATACTACTTTGGTCTGATAAATTTAAAAATGCATCTAAGCATCCATAGCACATACTTTAAATAACTACATACCTGAACCTTTCAATAATTAACTTCATAATTAGGATATTTGTGGATGAATCAACCCTTCTAATTCTTATTTTGCATGAGGGGAATGCTTGTCACAAACTTTAGTGGAGCTTGGTCATTCCAAGTTCCAGCCTCATCTTTTCATGTTATTCCCTTGGAAGAGGTTTAGTCATGATATCAGCTATTTACTCATTAGTGTTAAGATGTTTAACTGATACATACATTATTCTTAAGAAAATAATGTCTTATATGAATATGTTTTATTCTAGAATGATGCATGGGATCTTTAGATATGCATATAGCACTAGTATTATCACAATAAATAGGAACACAATTAAACTTAATACCAAAGTCTCTTAGCAGTTGTTTGATCCAAAGCATTTGGGAACAGCAAGCTACTACTGCCACATATTTTGCTTCAACAATAGATAATGGAACGGTGTTTTTTCTTCTTGCACACCAAGACATTAAACAAGACCCAAGGAATTGTACTATACCTAAGGTGCTTTTTCTGTTTACAAGATCTTCTGCATAGTCTGCATCACTATAACCTTTCAAATCATAGACATTGCTTTTCGGATAAAATAAGGACAAGTCATCCATTCCATTCAAATATCTCATAATTCTTTTTACTGTAGTATGATGTGATTCTTTGGGATTTGATTGAAATCTAGCACACAAACCAACACTAAACGCAATATTGGGCCTACTAACGGTTAGATATAGTATAGATCCAATCATACCTCTATACATAGTTTGATCAACATTAATATCATTTGTATCTTCATCTAAACTAACATTCTTAGCCATCAGAGTGTGATTTGTTTTAGCATTACATAAACCATATTTCTTAAGAAGTTCTTTCATATATTTTTGTTGATGAATAAAAGTTCCATTAGCTGTTTGTTTAATTTGCAAACCAAAGAAGAAATTTAATTCTCTCATCATACTCATTTTTAAAATTCGGCACTCATAAGATTAGCAAATTCTTTACACAACAATTCATTGTTGGCACCAAAAATAATATCATCATTATAAATTTGCACAACCAAAGTATCAAAACCTCTATTTTTAAAAAAATAGGTTTTACCGATTTTTCTTCTAACCTTTGACAATCTTTCATACTATTGCTTAAGAGCTTATTTTAGCCCATAAAGAGTTTTACCAAGCTTGTAGACATGATTAGAAAATAAAGGATTTTCAAAGCCAGGGGGTTATTCCACAAATACTTTTTATCAAGAAAACACATTTGACATCCATTTAATACAACTTGAAATTCATAAAAACAGCAAAAAAATTAGAATTCTGATAGCCTCTAACCTGGCTACCAGAGCAAATGTCTCTGTATAGTAGATCCCTTCTTGTTGATTGTACACTTTAACCATAGCCTAGCTTTGTTTCTAACTATGATTTCATGTTCATCCAATTTGTTTCTAAATATCCATTTTAGCCAATTACCTTTTTGTGTTTTGGTTTTGGTTCTAGATGTCACACCTTGTTCCTTTCAAATTCATTTAACTCATCTTACATGGCAGCAAACCATTCCGAATCTCTTAAGGCATTATCGTTATTTTTGGGTCCCAATATTGAGAGAAAAGCGGAGTTTGCACAGAAATTTCTCATTTGTGATCTGGTTTGTATACCCTTATTTAAATCACTGATAATTTCATCAAGTGCATGTGATTTTGATGTTTTCATGGTTTGGGCACAAATTCTCTTGTAGGAACAGTTGTGGAAACAGGTGTTGGTGACTTGATTTACATTCTGCTCAATTTCAGCCAAATCATTTTGTGCAGTTGTGGGAACAATTGAATTTGGAACAACTTGTTGGTCCTCTTTTATCGGTTGTTCTTCTTCGTGGTGAGGCACTTCAGTTTCTTCTTGAATATGTTATTTTTCTTGAATCTTTATCATCTTTCAGATTTGCAAGACCTATTTTAAAATTACTTATTTCCTGTTCACTTGTCATAAAATTAGTTTCATCAAAAATAATGTGAACAGACTCTTCTACGCACATAGTTTTTTTTATTGTAAACTCTATAAGCTTTATTATGAGATGAATATCCTAGAAATACTGCTTCATCACTTCTTTCATCAAACTTTCCTATGTTTCTTTTTCCATTAATATGAATAAAGCACATATATCCAAATACTCGAAAATAGAAAATATTCGGTTTTACACCTTTAAACAGTTCATAAGGTATCTTAGAAGTGATAGGTCTAATTAATACACGATTTAAAATGTAACATGTAGTGTTAACAACCTCAACACAGTTTCTAGGAAGACCACTAGCAATTAACATGATTCTAGTTATTTTCTCTAATGTTCGATTTTTTCTTTCTATCACTCCATTTTGTTGTGGTGTTCTCGGTGCGGAAAAATTATAGCTTATGTCATACTCATTGCAATAATCCATAAAACTTGAATTTTCAAATTATTTACAATGATCTGATCTAATGTGAAAAGTTGATTATTACTAGATTTTTGGATTTTATTAACAAACAAAACAAATTCATTAAAAGTCTCATCTTTGCTTACTAAAAATATTGTCTAAAGAAATCTACTATAATTGAAACAGCCCAAACCAACGTAAACAATATAAAAATATTGTCTACAAAGCATAGCGGAAGACTTATAGAAGTCTGGGTTGAATCCAACCTGTAGCTCGATAGCCGTAGTAAACCAATATCAGATTATTTAAAACCTTTTACATAATTAAGTGATTATTTACAAAACATTATAAAATCATTACAATTTAATTATACAAATATCTAATTAGAAAATGTATTTCCTAAAGAAGTCTTCGCCTCGTCTGAAACACATAATACATGTAGGCATCAAAGACTGTCAACAATTCAGTAATCCAACATACTATATACAAGTCGTTAACAGACATCTTCAATTAAATTCTTTATTTGCTCAATTGGTAACTTTTTATCAAAGATTAATTTATCAAAACCCAAACTCTTTTAAAAGACCGTTTGGTATCGACATAAATACAACTAAGAACCTTTGGTTCATAGTAAATCAAAATATGACTATAACTTTACAAGTTAATAGCGAAAATCAAAATGCGGCTATTACTTTACAAGTCAATAGCAAAACAATATGACAAATGAAACATATGATTTCATTTGCGAAACAAACAAAACTTTATATACCAAACGTAATTATTCAAATCTCATATTAAAACAATGATATAACAACACTTAAAAATGTGGGAATATATGGACCATCAGGAAGTAGGCTTGATCTAAATCCTGAGAACACGGGTGATCATCATCACCGAAAATACGGTTCTTGCAAGAACGAAACGGATCGGTGGCTTGAGACCGATCCGAATAACCATTACCTATTATCAAGCTATAGGATTTCACATTAATCTGGATATAAATATCCGTTGCCAATTCCCAAAAACGGACATTTTTCAATGTCGAACATTTCAATATAAAACGAATCAATAGATCACTTGATTTTCTTTGAAATCAATAACCATAACTCATTTTCATAGTACAATATATTTAAAAGCTCATATTTATAAAGTTGTGAACATACAAAACATAATTTTGATCAAGGACTAGAAACAAAGTCAAACGAAGTCAAAGTCCAAAATTTCAAATACCAAAAATCAAATTAGAAAATTAAAGAACTTCATTGATGCATTTGAACAAACACCTTGTGTACATCATCTTATAACGCCAAAAGGTAACAATCATGCTCCCTTTTTCATCTCCATCAAAAATACTCAACAAACTCATACTATCCATAATTACCCAATAAACATAAAATAATCGTAAATACTTGATTAAAGAAATACTCAATTGAAATCCCAATTTGAACAATTAATCTCATGATTGGTTATTCTCGATTTTCATGACAGCCTGTTAGTATTTTGATCATAACTTTCCCATATGAACTCATTTATGGGTGATTCAAGTGGCTACGCGACCCTGACTCAGAGCTTTGCAATGCATATGAAGACACTAAAACCCAAAAACAACCAGAACGGCCCCGAAAATGGCAAATTGAAGCTTATTGTCGATTTTCATGACAGCCTGTTAGTATTTTGGACATAACTCCCTTATACGAACTCATTTTGGGGCGATTCAAGTGCCCACGCGACCGCGACTTGGAGCTCTACAAATCTTATGAAGACACCAGAAACCAAAGACAATTATAACTGACCCAAAAATGGCTAAAACAGAACGCTCAGTTTCTGTTAATATCCAAAATACTAAATTTTATACTAGAAACCGAATAACCTAATCAACCAATACTAATCAACACTAAAAACAACCCAATTATTAATTGAATTCATATACTCATCTTAAATTTAAGTTGATACTTAAATTTGAATCAAAGACCGAAATTGAATCCACAATTACTAAACTACTTTAAAACATTCAATTAATCTACCTAAAATCAAAGATCTACTTCACTAATCCAACCAAAAAGAGTTTCTACCAAAAGAATCTAACAATTATACATATAAATTTCAAATTAATAGTTCTATTAACCTTTAAATCAACATACACATAAAAAGTGGAAGATGAATATGAACTCACTATTACCAAAAGAGGATGGAGATGAGGTTTTACTTGATTTCTTTAATCCCAGAATTTTCTAATTTCCAAAAAATTCTCAATTAGTTTCCACTTGCTTAAGAAATCAGATTATTCAAGAAGAGTAGATTGAATTTCTTCAAACCCTAGCTATTGGGGATTTTTAAAATGATGAGATTCTATGTTTTTGTTTTCCAGAAACTTGAGATGGTACAAGAAGGAGATGAGTATTGCTTTTTTAAACTTTATACAGATTTCACTTAATTTGAGATGATCATAAATATTAGATGAGTCATTGGTTTTGCTGGCTTAATTAGGAGTGATATGGCTTCCTAAACATATTTATCAAGTATGAGGTGTATTATACACCCATATTTTTCGTCATATAATTTATTTTTTCCCCAAATCTAATAAATCTAATATCTAAAAATCGTAGTAAAATTTTACTTTTAAAATGACAAACTCATTTTAATATTAAAATAGTAATTTTTAACAAAGACGTTTTTATAACTGTTTTAATAATCATCAACAATAACCAATAGATATCTCTTACCACTACGGCTTTGGATTCTCATATGGATTAATTCAAACGGTTTTGAGGTAGTCACCATCTTCTAAGGTCTCATATGGATTAATTCAAGTGGTTTTAAGGTAGTCACCATCTTCTAAGGTTTAAAAGACGACCTCACATGTTTTCCTTTAGTATAAGGATAACAAAATTCTTCTTTTCGATATTTAAGACGGCAAACCTCTCAATAGGTCTTTTGATCTTAAAGTATTAATTAGAAATGCAGGCGGGGCGGGTCTAATAGGAGACACGCCCCATCGGGCGGGGATGGGTTTCGGTTTGATGGGTCATGGGGCGGGTACGGGTATAAAATTCATACCCACCGCGGGGATGGGAATGGGGATGGGTTTAAGGTGATACCCGCCCCATCCCCGCCCCCCTCAAGACATGTACAAATTTTGGGAAACCCTAAATTTATTTTTAAAATTTTTTTTTTCAATTTTGGGAAACCCCGATTTATTTGTGACTTTGGATGTGTGTTTGTTTGAGACTTTGGAGTTTGGATATGTATTATGGGTTTTAAGGCCCAAATAATTGAATATAAAAATATGGCACAGATGGGTATTAAGCGGGGATTTGACGGGTGGTGGGGCGGGAAAAATGGGTATTAGACGGGGATGGATACCCAGATGGGTGGTGGGGCGGGGATGGTTTTAGGTACAAACCCATCGAGGAAGGGACGGAGAAAAAAATTATACTCGCCGCGGGGATGGGGACGGGGATGGGTATTGCATTAACAGGTGGGGATGGGGATGGGAATTCCAATCCCTGCCCCCCCCCCCCCCCCCCCCCCCCCCCCTGCTCCGTTTGCATCCCTAGTATTAATCAATAAAAAGCTTGCATGACCCAGACGTTTGTGCCAAAGAAGAAGATCTTCTATGACACTGAGAAATGTCAGATTTGATTTTGGAACAGTGTTGATGTCCACTGTATAAGTGTTCCCCTTACGAATTCCTTCTAGAACAGTGTCTCTTGTGTCATTCCTAGAAATATTACATTTTTCATAAGTAAAGTTTACAGAGTTACCTTTGTCACAGAACTGCGAAATACTTAGTAAATTATGCTTTAAATTCTCGACCAAAAATACATTATCAATTGCATGAAAACGTAACCTTTCGACTTTTCTTTTGGCTATGATTTCGCCTTTCATGTTGTCACTGAAAGTCACAGTTCCTCCATCATAGGTTTCAAGTGAGAGAAATTTTGATTTATCACAAGTCATGTATTTGGAACACCCACTGTCGAGATACCATGAACTTTTCCCCCTCACTAGAACCTACAAACTAGATTAGTTGTTAGAATTAGGAACCCACCCTCCTTGGGTTCCTTGTCGATCACACATGAATCAAATTTCTTTACCCAGATGCGTTCAACATAACTTTTGTTGGTAGTAACATGATGGTCTCTTTTGACACATTGATAATTTAAGTGTCTAGTGTTTTCACAAAATATTAAAGACTTTACTACTATGTAAATTGACATAGACCTTTTTCTTCTCTTTATTCTTTTTATAACCCAGACCTTCAAGACTTTTTGTTATAGCATCTAGAATCTATTTAGGTACTTTTTTTATTTTCCCTTTTCCTGTTGAATTTAATTCAAGTTTCAGTTTTTCAATTTAGGCGTTATTGGATTCTAATTAATTCACCTTTTAACTTATGAAAATCAGTACTGAAATCATGAATAGATATATCATTTAAATCCTTATTTAAGCCTAGTAATTTATATTAAGTTAATGCAACATTAAGAATAATATTCTCTTGTTTTATCCTTTCCAATGTTTCCTTTAAAGTAATATTTTGATCTAGCAAATTAAAGAATTTATTTTGAACATCAAATCTAAAAGAATTTAGAGAGAAAACATAGTTTTTACTGATTTTAAGGTCTTTTTTAATTTGAAGACATTTAGCATTATTTTATTTCAATTTATTCTGTGTCTCTATTAGCAACTCAATTAATTTATTAATATCCAGATTCTTTAAAGTTTTTAGGATATTGTTGGCCTCTTAGGTTTTGATGATGAGTTTACTTTTAAATAAACAAACATGTTTTAGAGATTGTTTTGTAGGTAAATATCCGATTTTGTTAAAATCGTTGATGAAGCCTATGACTTGGTTCGTGAAATTTATACGTGTCGTAAATATCCAAGAAGTTAGATTGCTGCTTAGGAAGTCAAAATTAGACAGGGAGTCTACTGTTCCCAAAGTTGATAATCTGAAGGAAGTTGTAGATGGAGACAGTACACTGTTCCCTCGATGCAGGTCTGGAGAAGACATCGACTTGAAATTACGAATGTTTTGTTTTCTGTTTTTAGTTGATGTAGAGGTTAAAAGTTTAATTAGTTGCTTAACATAATTAATTTATTAATTGGCAAAAGTTATTTTTGGACGCCTAAAATCATGCTACAGACTTATTCTTTGTTGAGAAAAGGTCTCCTTTTATTTAGGATCTTCATTTAGACACCTATGCTATTTTTAGCTTAAAGGAACCGTCTCCTATTTTTAGCAGCTAGTAACCGGTTCTATTTCTGGTACTCAACTATCTTTTCCTTTGTTTTAGGAACAAGTAAGTTAGTGAAAGTTATTTTGCCAAAAAAAGTTGCGGCTGTTCCCACTATAAATAGGATGAACTACGCCTAAACCGGTTTGTATCCAAGAGTATCCAATAAGGGAGATCAATTAAGAAAAATATTTTTAGCTATTTAATACCAATTAATTTATTATATTTTTCTTAAGCAACTATTTAATTTTTATCCTCTTGAGAATTTGGCCTTGTAAGGGTATTTGAGTGTTTTGTTGTAACTAGACTTAAGGAAAGTCTAGGGGAGTAGAGAAGCTTCAAGTAAAGCGTGAGAAATAGAAGAGAAAGAGAAGGAAGAAAGAGAAGAGAAAGAGAAGTAGACCTAAAGTAGAGAAGCTTCGAGTGAAGCAAATTGTTTTATGCAATTGTAAATGATTGCCTAAAACATAGTAAAAATTTTGAAATTCCGGGGGGTCGTGGTTTTTCTTTCTTATTAGGCCAAGAAGGTTTCCACGTAAAATCGTTGTCTCCTTTTATTTTTTTCACTTAAAGTTTTAGTTTTATTTTCTTGTTATAATTCCGCAAAATTAGGGTCAAAAATCTTAAGCTTAATACACAACAATTCACCCCCCCTCTTGTTGCATTCGACCATCTCTTTGTATTTCTACAATTGGTATCAGAGCCCTGTTCCTCATTTGATCAGGAAACCCTGAGAGCAGTATCCTGTTCCCTAAAGAGATGTTGAAGATGAACAAACGCATGGAAGAAGGGTACTCCACGCAAAGGCCACCCATGTTTGATGGGAAATTCTATATTTACTGGAAAAATAGGATGAAAATCTTCATAAAGGCCGAAAATTATAAAGTTTGGAGAGTTATTGAAATTGGAGACTTTCAGGTGACGACCATCAACTCCAATAACGAATTCCTAAACCAATCACTGAATACGAGAAAGAAGATTTTCAAAAGATGGAGATGAATGCTCTTGCTATCAAATTACTTCACTATGGTCTTTGACCAAATGAACATAATCGTATTATGGGTTGTAAAACTGCAAAGCAGATTTGGGACCTGCTGGAAGTTATCTATGAAGGTACTAGTGAAGTGAAGCGCTCCAAGATTGACCTGTTGATGTCCAAATATGAAAGGTTCGCCATGGAACCTAGGGAAAACATCCAATAGATGTTCACCAGGTTCACGAATATAACAAACGAACTTGTCTCTCTTGGTAAGATTATTCCTGTTGATGAACAAGTCAGGAAAATACTTAGGAGTCTTCCTCAAGATGAACGCTGGAGAACCAAGGTCACAGCCATCCAGAAATCTAAAGATTTCACCAAGTTTAATTTGGAAGAGTTGGCTGGTTCCCTCATTACTCACAAATTGCATTTTGGAACAGCAGACAGTTCCTGAAATAAAGGCCTGGCTCTAGCAGCTAATGATCATGAAGATTCAGAAACTGATGAAGAGGAAACTGCTATGTTGGCAAGAAAATTCAAAAAGTTCTTCAAGAACAGCAGATATGGAAATCAAAGAAATAACAAAGAAAAAGGAACTGCTAACATAAAGACAAATTTTGAGTGCCAAAAATGTGGAAACACCGACCACTTCATCAAGGAGTGCCCTCAATGGAGAATGATAAGGGCAAGGGAAAGGCAAGAGAAGCTGGAAGACAACCCAAGAAAGGAAACTTCAAAACAGACTTTCATAAAGCCATGATCGCAGCCTGGGGTAATAACGAAAGCGAAGCTGAAACAGAAGCTCCAGTAGAAGAAGAAACTGCAAATCTGTGTCTCATGGCATCTCGTCACAGCAAGGATGAAGAGTCTAAGGAAAAGGAGCTAATGTCTTCTAGCTCATTTCCTAAACACCTATTTAAATTCAACAAGAATAAATTAATTAAGTTGCTCTTGGAGACACAAGAGAAATTAGATGAACAGAATACTAAGTGTCTCCAAATTGAGAAAGACCTTAATACAAGTAAAGATCATGTTTCCTACCTAAATTCATTTAGGATCGATGTGCAAAGTAGATTTTTTAATTTGCTAGATCAGAATATTATTTTGAGAGAAACATTGGATAAAATGAAGCAGGAATTTATTATTCTTAATATTGAAATAAATCAATACAAATTGCTAGGATTAAGAAGGGACGTAAATGATAATTCCACTCACGTGTTTAGCATTTAATTTCAAGAGATGAAATTAAAATTAGAATCCTGTGAAAAAGAGAATGAATATCTGAAAGATAAACTAAACTTATAAGGAAAACGGAAAATCAATGAAGTTTCCAAATGGATTCTAGATGCTAAAACAAAGAGTAAAGAAGGCTTAGGTTATGTTAAGAATAATAGAAAGAAAAAGGTCTATGTAGATCTTCAGTAGTAAAATCTGTTCCTTTTGTGAGAAAACTGGACACCTGAAATATCAATGTGTAAAAAGAGAAAAGCATAACAAAGCAAATAAAACCTATGTCGAACGCATATGGATTAAGAAATATGATTCATGTATAATCGACAGGGAACCCAAGGATGACTGGGTTCCTGACCCTAACCATTAATATGCTTTGCAGGTTCAAGTGAGGGGGAACAACTCATGGTATCTCGACAGTGGGTGTTCCAAGCACATGACGGGTGACAAATCTAGATTTCTCTCACTTGAAGCATATGATGGGGGAACTGTAACCTTCGGTGACAATATGAAGGGTGAGATAATTGCCAAAGGAAAGGTTGGAAGGTTAAGTTCCCATGCCATTGACAATGTATTTTTAGTCGAGAATTTAAAACACAATCTTCTAAGTATTTCTCAATTTTGTGATAAAGGTAACTCTGTCAAGTTTACTTCTGAACGATCCATAATTTCTAGGAACGACACAAGAGACACTGTGCTCGAGGGAATCAAAAAAGGGAACACTTATGTAGTGGACCTGGACACTGTTCCCAAAACCAGTCTAACATGTTTAAGTGTTATAGAAGAAGACCTACTACTTTGGCATAAGCGTCTAGGTCATGCAAGCTATACATTTATTAACACATTAAGATCAAAAAACCTAGTAAGAGGACTACCTGCAATAAAATTCCTAAAAAATGAAATTTGTGATCCTTATGCCAAAGGAAAACAAGTAAGGTCATCCTTTAAATCAAAGAATATGGTGACTACATCTAGACCGCTAGAATTAATACATATGGATCTTTGTGGACCTATGAGAATACAAAGCCGTAGCGGCAAAAGATATGTGTTTGTCATTGTTGATGATTTTAGTAGATTCACTTGGACTTTATTTTTAGTAAGCAAAGATGAAGCTTTTGATGAGTTTGTTTCTTTCGCGAACAAAATACAAAAATCTACCAATAATCAAATAATTCACATAAGGTCAGATCATGGAAAAGAATTTGAAAATTCAAACTTTATAATATATTAAAATGAACATGGAATTAATCACAATTTTTCCGCACCAAGAACACCACAACAAAATGCAGTGGTAGAAAGGAAAAATAGAACTTTAGAAGAAATGGCTAGAACCATGTTAATTGCTAGCGGTCTACCTAGAAATTTTTGGGCCGAGGTTGTTAATACTGCTTGTTATATTATGAATCGTGTATTAATATGACCAATCACTTCAAAGACACCCTATGAATTGCTTAAAGGTGTTAAACCAAACATTTCCTATTTTTGTATATTTGGATGCAAATGCTTTGTTCATGTTAATGGAAAACGAAATATAGAAAAGTTTGATGAAAGAAGTGATGAAGCATTATTTCTTGGCTACTCATCACATAGTAAAGCTTATAGAGTTTATAACAAAAGAACAATGTGTGTAGAAGAATCAGTTCACATCAATTTTGATGAAACTAACTTTTCAACAAGTGGACAGGATATCAACAATGTCAAAATAGGTCTTGCTCATCTAGAAGACGATGATGAAGATATGAAAGTGCTAGATCAAGGAACAGCAGGTGAACAGCCAATCCAAGAAGATGCAGAAAGAACTGATCCAATTCAGGAACTGCTAGTACATCAGGACCAGTAGACTGTTCCCAATCCAGCTGTTCCCACAAACGAGCAAGCTAATCCAGTAGCTGAACAGAATGTCAATCAAGTTGTTGAACCAGAACATGCTACTGTTCCCACAAGAGAATTTGTGCCTAAGCCTTGGAAATATCAAAGTTACCATCCTCTTGATTTGATTGTAAGTGATATGAATAAAAGAACACAAACCAGATCCCAAATGAGAAACTTTTGTGAACACTTTCCGTTCTTATCATCACTTGAACCCAAAAATCACGAGGAAGCTCTAAAGGATTCCGAATGGATTGTAGCCATGCAAGATGAATTGAATGAATTTGAAAGAAACAAAGTATAGCACTTAGAGCCCAAACCAAAACACAAAAAGGTAATTGGTTTAAAATGGGTATTTCGGAACAAACTAGATGAGCACGGAATAATTGTAAGAAACAAAGCAAGGCTCGTGGTCAAAGGGTACGATCAACAAGAAGGTATCGATTAAACCGAGACTTTTGCTCTGGTAGCAAGGTTAGAGGCTATTAGAATTTTAATTTCTTTTGCTGCATTCATGAACTTTAAATTATATCAAATGGATGTGAAATGTGCTTTTTTAAATGGCTTTCTTGATGAAGAAGTTTTTTTTGAACAACCCCCAGGTTTTGAAAATACCTCTTGTCCTGATCATGTCTACAAGCTTGTTAAAGCTCTATATGGCTTGAAGCAAGCTCCTAGGCAATGGTATGAAAGACTGTCAAAGTTTTTGATTCAAAATAACTTTGTTAGAGGAAAAATCGACAAAACCTTATTCTTTAAGAATAAAGGTTCTGATATTTTGGTTGTTCAAATTTATGTTGATGATATTATTTTTTGTGCTACCAATGATTTGTTATGTAAAGAATTTGCCAATCTTATGGGCACAAAATTTGAAATGAGCATGATGGGAGAATTAAATTTCTTCCTTGGTTTACAAATTAAACAAACTGAAAATGGTATTTTTATTCATCAACAAAAATACATAAAAAAACTTCTTAAAAAGTATAGACTAAAAACCGCTAAGACCATTCATACACCCATGGCTACAAATGTTAGATTAGATGAAGACTTAAATGAGATTAATGTAGATCAAACAATGTATCGAGGTATGATCGGCTCTTTTTATATCTAACAGCAAGCAGACCTGATATTTCATTTAGTGTTGGTTTATGCGCTAGATTTCAGTCTAACCCCAAAGAGTCACATTTTACAGCAGTAAAACGAATTCTGAGATATTTAAAGGGAACAGATGACTTGTCCCTATTTTACCCTAAAAGTGATGTCTTTGACTTGAAAGGTTTTAGTGATGCATATTATGCTGGAGATCTTGTGAACAGAAAAAGTACTTCAGGTATGGTACAATTTCTTGGCTCTTGTTTAGTGTCATGGTGCTCCAAGAAACAAAACACCGTTGCATTATCCACTGCTGAAGCTGAATATGTAGCAGCAGTAGCTTTCTGTTCCCAAATGCTTTGGATAAAACAGCAGCTAAGAGATTTTGGTATTAAATTTGAATGTGTTCCTATTTATTGTGATAATACCAGTACCATATGCATATCCAAAGATCCAGTGCATCATTCTAGGGTTAAACACATACATATAAGACATCATTTTCTTAAGGACAACGTAGAAAACAAAAATATAATAGTCAAGCATGTTAACACTAATGAGCAAGTTGCAGATATCATGACTAAACCGCTTCCAAGGGAACAATATGAAAAGATGAGATTGGAACTCGGTATGATCAAGCTCACTAAAGTTGATAGCAAGAATTCCCCATGAAGCATCATGAAATTGAATAGGGTTAAATCAACCTCAACATCTTGATTGTGAATCAATTATTGAAGGGATCAGGTATACAGTTGATAAAGTTCGTACTATAAATCTTTATATTTGCGCTGTGGTTTGATTATCCCAATTCTTTTTAATTGATGACAAAAGGGGGAAGGTATTGCACAAACTTAAGAGAAGCTGTGAATGCATAGTCTCCATATCTTTCTAATTGATTTATATTTCTCCAATAATGGAAGTTAATGTGCCTTAGCTATATAACTCTGATTATGATGATTGTTATTCTGATCATGTGCTAATCATGTTTATGCTATGCTAGGTTTAAACTCTGTGTTGTTCCTAATTGAGCTTATGAATACCTTGATTAATTGTTCTGGTTACATTTTAAATGCTTAAGGATTTGTGTTAACTTAATTTTTTTTTTTTGTTTTTTATATATATTTGATATTATGTTTTTATATACTATATGGAGTAAACTGTTTTACTATGAGTGCTTGGTAAATTTTAGTGTAACGAGTGAATTTACTAAGTTATTTAGAGTTGCTTTAATCTCTAGTTAGCTCTAAGAATTTTGTATACTCTATTTTATTTAAGTTTGTTTATAAGTTTGTCTTCATCAAAAAGGGGGAATTTGTTGGCCTCTTAGGTTTTGATGATGACTTCACTTTTAAATAAACAAACATGTTTTAGAGATTGTTTTGTAGGTAAATATCTGATTTTGTTAAAATCGTTGATGAAGCCTATGACTTGGTTCGTGGAAGTTATACGTGTCGTAAATATCCAAGAAGTTAGATAATTGCTTAGGAAGTCAAAAGTAGAGAGAGAGTCTATTGTTCCCAAAGTTGACAATCTGACGGAAGTTGTAGATGGAGACAGTACACTATTCCCTCGATGCAGGTCTGGAGAAGACATCGACTGGAAATTACGAATGTTCTGTTTTCTATTTTTAGTTGATGTAAAGGTTACAAGTTTAATTAGTTGCTTAACTTAATTAATTTATTAATTGGCAAAAGCTATTTTTGGACGCCTAAAATCATGCTAAAGAATTATTCTTTGTTGAGAAACGGTCTCCTTTTATTTAGGATCTTCATTTAGACTCCTATGCTATTTTTAGCTTAAAGGAACCGTCTCCTATTTTTAGCAGCAAGTAACCGGTTCTAATTCTGGTACTCCGCTATCTTTTCCTTTGTTTAATAAACAAGTAAGTTAGTGTGTTGGCCTCTTAGGTTTTGATGATGACTTCACTTTTAATAAACAAACATGTTTTAGAGATTGTTTTGTAGGTGAATATCCGATTCTGTTGAAATCGTTGATGAAGCCTATGATTTGGTTCGTGAAAGTTGTACGTGTCTTAGAATATCCAAGAAGTTAGATAAGTGCTTAGGACATTAAAGGTAGACAGACGGTCTACTGTTCCCAAAGTTGACAATCTGACTGAAGTTGTAGATGGAGACAGTACGCTGTTCCCACGTCGCAGGTCTGGAGAAAAACATCAGCTGGAAAATTGCGAATTAATTATTTTCTATTTTAAAGTTGATGTAACGGTTAAAAATTAAATTAATTGCTTAATTATTTAATAAATTGGTTGACAAAACTATTTTTAGGTTATCTAAAAATAGCCTAAGACTTATTCTTTTTAAGATTGAGATCTCCTATTATTTAGGATCTTGTGTTTTAATTCCTATGCTATTTTTAGCTTAAGGAAACCGTTTTCCTCTTTGAGCAAATGACAGCCGGACGTTTATTTTTTGGCAAGACCACTATCTTTTTCTTTTGAGAACGTGGAGGATAGTGGTAGGTGTGTCTAAGGTAACTGCTGGCTGTTCCCACTATAAATAGGAGGAACTTTGCTTAAACCGTAAGGTATCCAAGAGTGTCCATTAAGGGAGATCAATTAAGAAAAATATTTTAAGTTTTTAAATGCCAATTAATATATTATATTTTTCTTAAAGCAATTATTTAATTTTTATCCTCTTGAGAATTTGGCCTTGTAAGGGTATTTGTGTGTTTTGTTGTAACTAGACTTAAGGGAAGTCTAGGGGAATAGAGAAACTTCAATAGAAGCGTGAGAAGAGAAAGAGAAGGAAAAAGAGAATTAGGCCTAGAGTAGAGAAGCTTCAAGTGAAGCAAATTGTTTTATGTGATTGTAATTGATTGCCTAAAATATAGTGAGAATTTTGAAATCTCGGGGGGTCGTGGTTTTTTTCCTTTTTATTAGGCCAAGAAGATTTCCACGTAAAATCTTTGTCTCCTTTTATCTTTTTCATTTTAAGTTTAATTTTTATTTTATTATAATTCCGCAAAATTAGAGGCAAAAATCTTAAACTCAATACACAACAATTCACCCCCCCTCCCTCTTTTTGCATTCGATCATCTATTTGCATTTCTACAATTGGTATCAGTGCAGTGTTCCTCAATTAATCAGGAAACCCTGAGACCAGTATGTTATTCCTTGGCAAGATGTTGAAGATGAACGAACGCATGGAAGAAGGGTACTCTACGCAAAGGCCTCCCATGTTTGATGGGAAATTCTATACCTATTGGAAAAATAGGATGGAAATTTTCATAAAGGCCGAAAATTACCAAGTATGGAGAGTAATTGAAATAGGAGATTTTGAGGCGACGACCATCAACTCGAATAATGAATCAATTCCAAAACCGATCACTGAATATGAAAAGAAAGACTTTCAAAAGATGGAGATGAACGCTCTTGCTATCAAGCTACTTCACTGTGGTCTCGGGCCAAATGAACATAATCGCATCATGGGTTGTAAAACGGCAAAACAGATTTGGGACCTGCTGGAAGTTACCCATGAAGGCACCAGTGAAGTGAAGCGCTCCAAGATTGATCTACTAATGTCTAGATATGAAAGGTTCATCATGGAACCTAGGGAGAACATTCAAGAGATGTTCACCAGGTTCACAAATATCACGAACGAATTAGTCTCTCTTGGTAAGATCAATCCCGTTGATGAACAAGTCAGAAAAGTACTTAGAAGTCTCCCTCAAGACGAACGCTGGAGAGCTAAGGTCACAGTCATCTGAGAATCAAAAGATTTCACCAACTTCAATTTGGAAGAGCTAGCTGGTTCCCTCATGACTCACGAGCTGCATTTGGGAACAGCTGACAGTACCCGAAATAAAGGCTTGGCTCTAGCGGCAAATGATCATGAAGAATCAGAAACTGATGAGGAGGAGACTGCTATGTTAGCAAGAAAATTCAAAAAATTCTTCAGAAATGGCAGATATGGTAATCAAAGACATAACAAAGAAAGAGGAACTGCTAACACGAAGACAAATTTTGAATGCAACAAATGTGGAAACACTGACCACTTCATCAAAGATTGCCCTCAATGGAAGAATGACAAGGGCAAGGGAAAGGCAAGAGAAGCTGGAAGACAACCCAAGAAAGGAAATTTCAAAACAGATTTTCGTAAAGCGATGATCGCAGCCTGGGGTGATACCGAAAGTGAGACTGAAACAGAAGCTCCAGTAGAAGAAGAAACAGCAAATCTGTGTCTCATGACATCTCATCACAGCAAGGATGAAGAGTCCCGAAAAAGAGGTAATGTCTTCTAGCTCATTTCCTAAACATCTGATTAAATTTAGTACGAATAAGTTAATTAAGTTGCTCTTGGAGACACAAGAGTAATTAGATAAACAAAATACTAAGTATCTCCAAATTAAGAAAAACCTCAACTCAAGTAAAGATCATGTTTCCTACTTAAATTCATTTAGGATCGATGTGCAAAGCAGATTTTTTAACCTGCTGGATCATAATGTTATTTTGAAAGAAACAATTGAAAAAATGAAGCAGGAACTTATTATTCTTAATGTTAAAATAAATCAATATAAATTACTAGGATTAAGAAGAGACGTAAATGATGTATCCACTCATATGTTTAGCACTGAATTTCAAAAGTTGAAATTAAAATTAGAATCCTGTGAAAAAGAAAATGAAAATCTGAAAAATAAATTAAACTTAAAAGGAGAAGGGAAATTCAATGAAGTTCCCAAATGGATTCTGAATGCTAAAACAAAGAGTAAAGAAGGCCTAGGTTACGTTAAGAATAATAGGAAGAAAAAAGTCTACGTAGATCTCCCTAGTAGTAAAGTCTGTTCCTTTTGTGGCAAAACTGGACACCTAAAAAATCAATGTGTAAAAAGGGAACAGCATACCAAAGCAAATAAAAATTATGCCGAACGCATATGGATTAAGAAATGTGATTCAAGTATTATCGACAGGGAACCCAAGGATGACTGGGTTCCTGAACCTAACCATTAATTTGCTTTGCAGGTTCAAGTGAGGGGGAACAACTCATAGTATCTCGACAGTGGGTGTTCCAAGCACATGACGGGTGACAAATCTAGATTTCTCTCACTTGAAGCATATGATGGGGGAACTGTAACCTTCGGTGACAATATGAAGGGTGAGATAATCGCCAAAGGAAAGGTTGGAAGGTTAAGTTCTCATGCCATTGACAATGTATTTTTAGTCGAGAATTTAAAATACAATCTTCTAAGTATTTCTCAATTTTGTGATAAAGGTAACTCTGTTAAGTTTAATTCTAAACGATGCATAATGTCTAGGAACGACACAGGAGATGCTGTGCTCGAGGGAATCAGAAAAGGAAACACTTATGTAGTGGACCTGGACACTGTTCCCAAAACTAGTCTAACATGTTTAAGTGTCATAGAAGAAGACTTACTACTTTGGCATAAGCGTCTAGGTCATGCTAGTTTTACATTGATTAATACATTAAGATCAAAAGGCCTCGTTAGAGGACTACCAGCTATAAAATTACTTAAGGAAGAAATTTGCGATCCTTGTGCCAAAGGAAAACAAGTGAGGTCATCTTTCAAATTAAAGAATATGGTGACTACCGCTAGACCACTAGAATTAATCCATATGGAACTATGTGGACCAATGAGAATACAGAACCGTAGCGGCAAAAAATATGTATTTGTCATTGTTGATGATTATAGTAGATTCACTTGGACTTTGTTTTTAGTAAGCAAAGATGAAGCCTTTGATGAATTTGTTTCCTTCGCAAACAAAATACAAAAATCTACCAATAATCAAATAATCCACATAAGGTCTGATCATGGAAAAGAATTTGAAAATTCAAATTTTACTATGTATTGCAATGAACATGGAATTAATAACAATTTTTCCGCACCTAGAACACCCCAACAAAATGGTGTGGTAGAAAGGAAAAATAGAACTTTAGAAGAAATGGCCAGAACCATGTTGATTGCTAACGGTTTACCTAGAAATTTTTGGGCTGAGGCCGTTAATACTGCTTCTTATATTATGAATCGTGTGTTAATAAGACCAATCTCTTCAAAAACACCCTATGAATTACAAGAAGGTGTTAAACCAAACATCTCCTATTTTCGTATATTTGGATGCAAATGTTTTGTACATGTTAATGGAAAACGAAGTATAGGCAAGTTTGATGAAAGAAGCGATGAAGCAGTATTTCTTGGCTACTCATCACATAGTAAAGCTTACAGGGTTTATAATAAAAGCACAATGAGTGTAGAAGAGTCAGTTCATGTCATTTTTGATGAAACTAACTTCTCAACAAGTGGACAGAAAAACAACCATGTGAAAATAGGTCTTGCTCATCTAGAATACGATGATGAAGAAACGAAAATGCTAGATGAAGGAATAGCAGGTGAACAGCTGATCCCAGAAGAGGCAGAAAGGAACGATAATAATTAGGAACAGACAGTATTTCAGGAACAGCAGACTGTCTCCAATCCAGCTATTCCCACAGACGAGCAAGCAGATCCAGAAGCTGAACAGAACAATAATCAAGCAGATGAAACAGAACATGCTTCTATTCCCAGAAGAGAATTTGTGCCTAAGCCTTGGAAATATCAAAGTTACCACCCTCTTGATTTTATTATTAGTGATATAAATAAGGGAACGCAAATCAGGTCCCAAATCAGAAACTTTTGTGCACACTTTGCGTTCCTATCATCACTTGAACCTAAAAACCACGGGGAGGCTGTAAAAGATTCTGAATGGATAGTTGCCATGCAAGATGAATTGAATGAATTCGAAAGAAACAAAGTATGGCACTTGGAACCCAAACCAAAACACAAAAAGGTAATTGGTTTAAAATAGGTATTTCGGAACAAATTAGATGAGCACGGAATAATTGTAAGAAATAAAGCAAGGCTCGTGGTCAAAGGGTACAACCAACAAGAAGGTGTTGATTACACAGAAACTTTTGCTCCGGTAGCAAGATTAGAGGCTATTAGAATTTTAATCTCTTGTGCTGCATTTATGAACTTTAAATTATATCAAATGGATGTGAAATGTGCTTTTTTAAATGGCTTTCTTGATGAAGTTTTTGTTGAACAACCCCCAAGTTTTGAAAATACCTCTTGTCCTGATCATGTCTACAAACTTGATAAAGCTTTATATGGCTTGCAGCAAGCCCCTAGGCAATGGTATGAAATACTGTCAAAGTTTTTGATTCAAAATAACTTTATTAGAGGAAAAACTGACAAAACCTTATTCTTTAAGAATAAAGGTTATGATATTTTGGTTGTTCAAATTTATGTTGATGATATTATTTTTGGTGCTACTAATGATTTGTTATGTAAAGAATTCGCCAATCTTATGGGCACAGAATTTGAAATGAGCATGATAGGAGAACTAAATTTCTTCCTTGGTTTACAAATTAAACAAACTGAAAATGGTATTTTTATCCATCAACAAAAATACATAAAATAACTTCTTAAGAAGTATGGACTAGACAACGCTAAGACAAACCACACACCCATGGCTACAAATGTTAGATTAGATGATGACCTAAATGGGATTAATGTAGATCAAACAATGTATCGAGGCATGATTGGTTCTTTATTATATCTAACAGCTAGTAGACCTGATATTTCTTTTAGTGTTGGTTTATGTGCTAGATTTCAATCTAACCCCAAAGAATCACATTTTACAACAGTAAAAAGAATTCTGAGATACTTGAAGGGAACAGATGACTTGTCCTTATATTATCTGATTGCATTAAAAAGAAAAGTTTTGTTGGTTATGGAGGACTATTGAATTGGGTTTTTAGAAAATTTGATGTATCTTTGGAAGGTTTGGAGTTCCCAATGGGTCCTAACATGAAAATAGGTGTTAAATGTTTGCAAAATTTGCACCTAAAACTAAATGATGAGGGGATGTTAATGCATGATTTAGAGGAGGTTGTTGAAATCGAATCAGAAGAGGAAGGGGTTGAGGAGGAAAAAGAGGAAAAGGAGAAATCAAGGAAGGAGAAAAAAGAGAAGAAGGAGCAAGAACCTGTTCCCACTGACATCGTTGAAAAAGGAGAAAAAGGGGAACAGGGTGGAGAAGCAAGTAAGGGGGAACCAAGAGAACAAGAGGAAGCCTTGGAAAATAATGTTCATCACAATCTCTTTAGTGATTCAAGTGATGATGAGATTGTGATAGCAATGAGAAAAAAGGCTAAGTCAATTCAGAGGAAGAGTAGGAGGTTAGCTTCGAAACGCAAGGCTACTATGGTTGATGAAACCACATCTGACACCATACCTGAGTCTACATCTAACAAACCTCCTTCTCCCAAGCCAACCACTCCACCACCACATCAAAATCCAACACCACCTCAACACCTATTCACTTTACACCACCACCATCTCAGTCTTCACCAGGTACTGGTTGTGCTAATCCTTGATTCCTCTTCCCATTTTTTTAATGATTTGTTGGCTCTAACATTTATCAAACAATTTCACTTTTGGTTTTGTACCATATGTGGTACAAAATTGTATTTGTTTTGTTGAACAACTGCTACATTTTCTTTCTTGTTTTTATTTCTGGTCTGTGATGATTAACTATATGCATATTTGGACTGCTATTTATGGTGCATGCTTTCGTTTACTGTTTCTTGTTTTCCTCAATAACAAATCTATATGGTTTGTGCTGTGGTTTGATAATCCCAATTCTTTTTGATTGATGACAAAAGGGAGAAGAAATGCACAAACTTAAGAGAAGCTGTGAATACACAGTTTCCATATCTTTATTGATTTATATTGCTACAACAATGGAAGTTAATGTGCATAAGTGAGATAATTGTGATAGGAAATGAAATCAGCTTAAATTCATGTGAGTTGTTAAGTTTATGAATACTTTGATCAAGTGTTGTTCTGAATTTGTTTTCTTCAAAGCTGTTACTTTTTATAATACTTATGGATTGGTGTGTTAATTTGGATTTTATTTGAAAACATATTTGACATTATGTTTTTAATATAGAGTAAATTGTTTTATGCATGCTTGGTAAATTATATTGTAACGAGTTGATTTGCTAAGTTATTTAGAGTTGCTTTAATCTCTAGCATGCTCTAAAAATTTTGTTTTACTCTATTTTACTTAAGTTTGTTTATAAGTTTGTCTTCATCAAAAAGGGGGAATTTGTTGGCCTCTTAAGTTTTGATGATGACTTCACTTTTAATAAACAAACATGTTTTAGAGATTGTTTTGTAAGTGAATATCCGATTCTGTTGAAATCGTTGATGAAGCCTATGATTTGGTTTGTGAAAGTTGTACGTGTCTTAGAATATCCAAGAAGTTAGATAAGTGCTTAGGACATTAAAGGTAGACAGACGGTCTACTGTTCCCAAAGTTGACAATCTGACTGAAGTTGTAGATGGAGACAGTACACTGTTCCCACGTCGCAGGTCTGGAGAAAAACATCGGCTGGAAAATTGCGAATTAATTATTTTCTGTTTTTAAGTTGATGTAACGGTTAAAAATTAAACTAATTGCTTAATTATCTAATAAATTGGTTGACAAAACTATTTTTAGGTTATCTAAAAATAGCCTAAGACTTATTCTTTTTAAGATTGAGATCTCCTATTATTTAGGATCTTGTGTTTTAATTTCTATGTTATTTTTAACTTAAGGAAACCGTTTTCCTCTTTGAGCAAATGACAGCCGGACGTTTATTTTTTGGCAAGACCACTATCTTTTTCTTTTGAGAATGTGGAGGATAGTGGTAGGTGTGTCTAAGGTAACTGCTGGCTGTTCTCACTATAAATAGGAGGAACTTTGCTCAAACCGTGAGGTATCCAAGAGTGTCCATTAAGAGAGATCAATTAAAAAAAATATTTTCAGTTTTTCAATGCCAATTAATATATTATATTTTTCTTAAAGCAATTATTTAATTTTTATCCTCTTGAGAATTTGGCCTTGTAAGGGTATTTGTGTGTTTTATTGTAACTAGACTTAAGGGAAGTCTAGGGGAATAGAGAAGCTTCAATAGAAGCGTGAGAAGAGAAAGAGAAGGAGAAAGAGAAGGAGAAAGAGAAGAGAAAGAGAATTAGGCCTAGAGTAGAATTTTTATTGTAACTAGACTTAAGGGAAGTCTAGGGGAATAGAGAAGCTTCAAGTGAAGCAAATTGTTTTATGTGATTGTAATTAATTGCCTAAAACATAGTGAGAATTTTGAAATCTCAAGGGGTCGTGGTTTTTACTTTTTATTAGGCCAAGAAGATTTCCACGTAAAATCTTTGTCTCCTTTTATCTTTTTCATTTTAAGTTTAAGTTTTTTGACCTTAATTTTGCGGAATTATAACAAAAAAATAAAACTTAAACTTAAAGTGAAAAAGATAAAAGGAGACAAAGATTTTACGTGGAAACCTTCTTGGCCTAATAAGAAGGAAAAACCACGACCTCCGGTATTTCAAAATTCTTACTATGTTTTAGGCAATCAATTACAATTACATAAAACAATTTGCTTCACTCGAAAAGCTTATTTACTTTAGGCCTACTTTTCTTTCTCTTCTTTTTCTCTTTCTCTTCTTTTTCTCCTTCTCTTTCTCTTCTATTTCTCACGCTTCACTTGAAGCTTCTCTACTCCCCTAGACTTTCCTTAAGTCTAGTTACAACAAAATACTCAAATACCCTTACAAGTCCAAATTCTCAAGAGGATAAAAATTAAATAGTTGCTTAAGAAAAATATAATAAATTAATTGGCATTAAATAGCTTAAAATATTTTTCTTAATTGATCTCCCTTATTGGACACTCTTGGATACATACCAGTTTAGGCGTAGTTCCTCCTATTTATAGTGGGAACAATCGCAATTTTCTTTGGCAAAATAACTTCCACTAACTTACTTGTTCCTAAAACAAAGGAAAAGATAGTAGAGTACCAGAAATAGAACCGGTTACTAGCTGCTAAAAATAGGAGACGGTTCCTTTAAGCTAAAAATAGTATAGGAGTCTAAATAAAGATCCTAAACAAAAGGAGACCTTTTTCTCAACAAAGAATAAGTCTTTAGCATGATTTTAGGAGTCCAAAAATAGCTTTTGCCAATTAATAAATTAATTAAGTTAAGCAACTAATTAAACTTTTAACCTTTACATCAACTGAAAACAGAAAACAAAATATTCGTAATTTCAAGTCGATGTCTTCTCCAGACCTGCATCGAGGGAACAGTGTACTGTCTCCATCTACAAATTCCGTCAAATTGTCAACTTTGGGAACAGTAGACTCCCTGTCTACTTTTGACTTCCTAAGAAATTATCTAACTTCTTGAATATTTACGACACGTATAAATTTCACGAACCAAGTCATAGGCTTCATCAACGATTTTAACAAAATCGGATATTTACCTACAAAACAATCTCTAAAACATGTTTGTTTATTTAAAAGTGAAGTCATCATCAAAACCTAAGAGGCCAACAAATTCCCCCTTTTTGATGAAGACAAACTTATAAACAAACTTAAATAAAATAGAGTAAAACAAAATTCTTAGAGCTAACTAGAGATTAAAACAACTCTAAATAACTTAGTAAATGCACTCGTTACACTAAAATTTACCAAGCACTCATAGTAAAACAGTTTACTCCATATAGTATATAAAAACATAATATCAAATATATATAAAAAACAACAAAAAAAATACTTAAGTTAACACAAATCCTTAAGTATTTAAAATGTAACCAGAACAAATAATCAAGGTATTCATAAGCTCAATCAGGAACAACACAGAGTTTAAACCTAGCATAGCATAAACATGATTAGCACATGATCAGAATAACAATCATCATAATTAGAGTTATATAGCTAAGGCACATTAACTTCCATTATTGGAGCAATATAAATCAATTAGAAAGATATGGAGACTGTGCATTCACAACTTCTCTTAAGTTTGTGCAATACCTTCCCCCTTTTGTCATCAATTGAAAAGAATTGGGATAATCAAACCACAGCGCAAATATAAAGATTTTGCCATTGAAGAAAATCAGAAATAGTAAATGAAAGCAAGCACCATAAAAAGCAATCCAAATATGCATATTGTTAACATCACAGACCAATATAAAACAAAGAAAGCTGTTTCAACAAAAGAGATACAACCTTGTACCCCAGATGGTACACAAAAATTTGTTTGATAAATTTTGACTGATAGATAGTAAGGCCAACAAATGATCATTAAATAATGTGGGAAGAGGAATCAAGGAGCAGTCTCATCTTCATTTATGAACTCAATCTGCACTTCAACTGTGTCCAGCTTGGCACCAAGACGGTTCTCCATCTGGATGAGCTGATCAGCAATTGAGGCAAGTGAGACACGAGTTTCATCTTGAAAAGCAAGAAATTGAGACTGGAGATCTTAGAGCTTAGATAGTATGGAGTCTAAAGAAGCTGCAGGAACAGAACCAAAGTTAGCACAGCCAGTACCTGGTGAATTTTGTGATTGAAAAGGTGGTGGTGTAAACTGTATAGGTGATGGTGGTGGTGATGGAATTTGATGTGATGGTGATGTGGCTGGCTTGGGAGAGAGAGGTGCATTTGTTGAAGGCTTAGGGATGGCGTGAGATGTGATGTCATCAACCATAACAGCTTTACGTTTAGAAGCTAACCTTCTACTTTTCCTCTGTATTAAATCAGCCTTCTTCCTCATAGCTATCACAATCTCCTCATCATTTGAATCACTACCAAGAATGTGATGATCCTCATCCTCCAAAGCTTCTTCTTTTTCTTCTGATTCCCCCTTACTAGCTACTTCTCCCTGTTCCCTAGTTTCTGCTGTTTTAGTGGTTGCAGTGGGAACAGACTGCTGCTCCTTTTCCTCCTTAACTAATTTTTCTTTTAATTCCTCATCCTTCTCTTCCTCCAAATCAATATCAACAACCTCCTCCATTTCATGTACCAGTATCCCTTCATCATTTAATTTTAGGTATAGGTTGTGTAAGCATTTGGCACCTATTTTTGTATTACGACCCATAGGAAACTGTAAACCGTCTACAGGTACATCAAATTTTTTGAAAATCCGTCTCATTAGCCCTCCATATCCAACAAAACTCCCCTTTTCAATGCAGTCCGATAGATGAGAAATCATCAAGGAAGGAAAGTTTATTTATGTGATTGGCCATGCAATAAATCAAAGTGGCATCACGTATACTAACTTCACTTCGTTTGGAGTTTCGTGGTAAAATGAATCTTCGTGCAATATTATACAACAATTTATGCAAAGGACACAGGATGTTGTGGCTTATTTTCCCTTTCTTTTGATCAATTTCTAAGAATTTTAGAACAGTTCTTTCATTAATCCTAGAAAACACTATCTTTGAGCCAACATGATAAGTGTCAAATCCAACAGCAGGAACATTGAACCATTCCCCCAACATAACACTATTAAATTCTATTTTTATATCCTTAACAGTGCTAGAACACACCCCACATTCAATAGAAAAATTTAAATAAATTCACACATTAGGTTAGGGAATATTGGGTTGCAACTGAAATCGGACATCAATACTTCCCAATTTTGATTTTGTAAAATGACATGAAGTTGTGGAAAAGGAGTAGTATCATACCAGTACTTGTCTAAATCGGACCCTACAAACATTTCCTTTGAAACCTCTTCAGCACTGTTGGGATCAGTAAGCTTTGAACGTTTGGCTGTTCTGGATGACGAACCACCTTTTGGTGTGATGATTTGGCGTTTCCCTGCATGCACTGTGGAGGGTGTTGGGGTTTCATTTTTGGTTTGAGTAGATGAGGATGGTGGAGCATCAATCAATGGTGAAGAATGAACCACATTAAGAGGTTGCGGTTGAGAGATTTTGCAGGATTTTGGTGTTTTCATGTTCTTTTTCTTGCTGGAGTTTGAGGTTTTTGGTGTCTTCATTTTGGTTTTAAAAGTGTATTGAGAGAAGGAAGATGATGAGTGACGTTTGCTGAGGGAAATAAGTGGGCGTGAAAGGTATGACGTGAGGAAGGGGGTTAATATATGGGTGAAGGGACGGTTAGCTAAAGGTTCAACTCTTTAATGCATTAATCATTTCAATTGAAATCAAATGGTTAATGAAGAGTTGGGGGACAAATTCATAGAATGAGTAAATAAATCCAATTTCCATTATTTAATTATTTGAGTTGACCATATATTAGAAAAATATGAAAAATATAAAACCTGAAAAATGATATTATTATATTATCTTGAAAAGGAAAAATAATAATGAACACATGCTGCTTTGGTCTGATCAATTCAAAACATGCAAT
This sequence comes from Amaranthus tricolor, assembly GCF_026212465.1. Lineage (NCBI taxonomy): Eukaryota > Viridiplantae > Streptophyta > Magnoliopsida > Caryophyllales > Amaranthaceae > Amaranthus > Amaranthus tricolor. The sequence continues at coordinate 29,272,727 of NC_080048.1, forward strand.
CAAGAAGACATTTATAGTACGAACTTTATCAACTGTATACCTGATCCCTTCAATAATTGATTCACAATTAAGATGTTGAGGTTGATTTAACCCTTTTCAATTTCATGATGCTTCATGGGGAATTCTTGCTATCAACTTTAGTGGAGCTTGATCATACCGAGTTCCAATCTCATCTTTTCATATTGTTCCCTTGGAAGCGGCTTAGTCTTGATATCTGCAACTTGCTCATTAGTGTTAACATGCTTGACTATTATATTTTTGTTTTCTACATTGTCCTTAAGAAAATGATGTCTTATATATATGTGTTTAACTCTAGAATGATGCATTGGATCTTTGGATATGCATTGGCACTGGTATTATCACAATAAATAGGAACATATTCAAAATTAGGGTCAAAAATCTTAAGCTTAATACACAACAATTGTATTTCTTTAAAAGTTTTTAGGATATGAACTAGAAGACATTATCTCCTTTCCTTTAGACTTCATAGTCTTACTGTCATGTGAAGTCGTGAGACATAAATTAGCAATTTCTTGGGGTTCTCTGTCTCTTCTTCACTTTTGGATTCTCCCCATGCAGCGATCATAGCTTTGCAAAAATCAGTTTTGCTAGAGTTCCTTTTGTAGGTTGTCTTCCTATTTCCTTTGTCTGTCCCTTGCCTTTTTAATTTTTCATGTTGGACAATCTTTGATGAAGTGGTCAGTACTTCCAAACCAATGGCATCCATAGTCGGACATATGGTGTTTGAAGGTTTCTTTTCTCTACTGTTTCTTTGCCTTTCCCTTCGCACCAACATAGCAGCTTCTTCTTCATCACATCCTGAATCTTTGTCTTCATTTGCTGCCAGAGCCAATTCTTTGTTTCTGAAACTGTCCGTTGTTCCCAGATATAGTTTGTGAGTCATAAGGGAAACAGCCAACTCTTCTAGATTGAATTTAGTGAAATCTTTTGATTCCTAAAAGGTTGTGACTTTGCCTCTCCAGCGTTCATCTTGAGGGAGACTACGTAGTATTTCCCTAACATGTTCATCAGTAGGAATAATTCTTTTAAGAGGGAAAAGTTCATTAGTAATATTGGTGAACCTAGTAAGCATCTCTTGGATGCTTTCTCAAGGTTACATAACAAACCGTTCATTTTTAAACATTAGTAAGTCTATCTTAGAACATTTTACTTTAGTAGAAACCTCATAGGTAACTTCTAGCAGATTCAAAATCTGCTTGGCAGGTTTGCAACCCATAATACGGTTATGTTCATTTGGTCCAAGACCACAGTGAAGAAGTTTAATGGCAAGAGCGTTCATTTCCATTTTTTGAAAATCTTCTATTTCATATTCCGTTATAAGTTTTGGAATAATTTTAATATTAGAGTTTGTAGTAGTTACCTCAAAGTCTCCAATTTCGATTACTTTCCATACCTGATAATTTTCGACTTTTATGAAAATTTTCATTCTATTCTTCCAGTATGTGTAAAACTTACCATCGAACATTGGCGGCCTTTGGGTGGAGAACTCTCCTTACATTCGTTCATTCGTATTCATCTCCTCTAAAATACCAGGATTTCACTCTCGGGGTTTTCCAATCAAATGAAGAACAGAGCTCTAATACCAATTGTAGAATCGTTTAGAGACAACAAGAGGAGAGTGAATAGTTGTTTGATTAGTTTAAGTGTTTTTGTCCAGTTTTGTGGATTTGGAACTTGAACTTGTTACTCAAACTTTGAAAGAGACAAACAAATTTTTACATGGAAACAAATAAAAGGAAAAACCACGAGCTCTCGGGATTTCAAAACACTTCAATATGTTTTAGACAATTAATTACGATTACATAAAACAATATCAATTAGGCCACCTTGAGTTTCTCTCTAAACTCGATCTCTTTCTCACACTTCCCTACGAAACTCAAGCTTCCTCTATGAAGCTCTCTTTCACCCATAGACTTTTCCAAGTCTAATTCCAAGAATTCTCTCAAAACTCCTTTTACAAAGGAAAAAACCTAAGGATAAAAATTAATTGAGTTGCACAAGAAATATTTCTAAGTTAATTGGCAATAAGGAGCAAAGAAATTTTCTTAATACACAAATTAATAACCGGTAAAAACAAATCCTTTTATAAAGGAAATAGTCACATAGCTTTTTTCCAAAAAAAAAAAAAAAAGAATAACTACCCACTTCACTCCTAGATCCTAAAATAAAGGAGGAATGGGTAAATGTTTTTGCAAAACTAAAAGCTACGGTTTCCTTGTTCTATATAAGGCAATTTGAATTTTTCAAAATAAAAACCTAACCAATCATGCCTGTGAAGAAAAAATAGGAGAATTTTTCTCTACCACTTTAGGTAGTGTGACGGTTACTAAATATAATTAAAGTTCTTTTGCCAATTAACTTTTAATATAATTATGCATCTAATTAATTTTACTCATACAATCAACTAGAAACACTAGAAACTACTTTCTTTAGAATTTTTATGTTGACGTTGAACTTCCAGACTTAAATCCTAGGAACAATGCATTGTCTCTACTAATCAACAAGAACTGTCATACTATCAACTTAGGAACAGTAGACCTCCTGCCTACACTTTGACATCCTACAGCGATCTTTCTGTCTAACTTCACCTTCTTGGATATCTTAGACACTTACAAAGTTGTTAGACAAAATTTTAGGTACTATCAATGATCCTACTCCAGACTGGATATTGACTTGCAACAATCTCTAAAATAAAACCAGTTTATATTAAGTTTAGTGATTATCAAAACCTTAAAGGGCCAACATTGTAGAAATGATGGATGAATAGACGACGTATTTTAAAGTTTCCTTATATTTATGAAATTGCGGCAATTTTAGACCTGTCTTAAAATGGAAAATCTTACTAAATTGATAAGCTTTTACTACCATTCATTGAATCGTCCACAGAGTGATGTACATAATTATGTTGAAAAGTGTAAAATGCTTTTAGTAGAGCTTTATGATTACTATTCGGAAGTATATAAACTTGGCCGCAATAAGTCTAGGAGTGCTAGCGTTTCAGTATATCCCACTAAGTTTCATCCCGCCATATCTAACATAACAAGCCAAAATGATAGTTTTATAGGGATTTATTTTTCCTCTTCATATGTAGAATTAGATAATTATATTAAATATCATTTTTAAATTGAACAAGATAGTTTTAATATTTTAGAATGGTGGAAAGAAAAATCAATAAAATTCTCATATTTTCGAGAATTGCAAAGAATATTCTTGCAATTCCGGCTCCTATTGTTGCTTCAGATTTCATTTGGAGAAACTAAAAACCTAATAAAGGAAAAGATATATAAAAAAATTGCATTATGTCTGGAAAACATGATTTCATTTGAAAATCTAAACTTAACTCAAATTTAATGTTCGGAAATGAGCTTCTAATTTCCCCTAAAAGTGCCACTATATGTTATAATCTATGAAATCAGAATCTATAAACGAAACAATATGAATCAGAAATCCAACTTCCCAAAACTTTTTACGTTAAGAAATCTAAAAATAACTTCTACAAACATTAGTTAACTAAACAAAAAAAAAGATTTAAACCTAAACTTATATTGTTAGGATTATTGGTGACTTGTGTTACCAAATAATTAAAACATGATTAAGTTAATTAGTCATTTTAGTTAGTGAAGGTAAGAAGAGGACAATATATCACATGTTGGTGATTTGGTTTGATGGGAATCCAAAGTACATAATACTATGGGTAGTATCTTTGATATGTGAAGAGTTTAAAGGGAAGTAATCAGTGCTAGCATTGAGTGTAAGAAGCATCGAAGACTGTGGCTTAGCATGGATAAGGTTAAAGGGAACCAGAGGCTACTGACCCCTTGCTCGACAGGCTGCTCGCCCAAGCCATTGGGTCGGCGGCTCACAGTTGGCCTCCGCCACGACTGTTTGTAGTTTATACTTTAAACACATTAATATGAATTTTAGGTTAGATGGTGGATGTAGTAAATCTTTGTCTTAATTATTTACTTATTATTGTCATTCATCATTATATTGTATTATTTGTTTCTAAATTTTGACACAACATAAACATCCAACTTAAACTTCATAGTGTGATCCTTGAGTGAGGTCATTTGCCTCTCCTTTCATCTATTTCTTATGGGCTACCACCGAAAATTGAAGAAAATACCATACCTATTGTACCTTGTAAACCGAAATTAACATGTCACTTTGTCTTCAACATACCCTGAAATATGCACAATTCTACCAGAACACTCAGACACGGTAAGTCTTCAAACTATAAGCAAAATCTAGCAAAATCTAAAATACTAAATCAAGATAACACAATCAAACATAACTAATTTGTAAAATAAACATTTACTACCAAAAACTCAACAAAATAATCCAATTTTAATACTTTACAAAAAAAATACATTACATTTTACTTACCCTGAATTGATTCTCGATTCACAATCTTCACTTGTAATCATTTCTACTTGTACCACTTTCACGTTTCTTCTTTTTACCAAACCGATCCACCACCACCATCAGCGCCGGCCGGATACCTTATTTGAGCCCGAGACCGGAACATGTGTTCGGGAGTTCGGGTTCGGGTTCTCGTTATTTTTTGGTGTTTCCATTACCCATATTCCGTAGAAGTAGATGGATAGAGAGAGAAAGGGGAAGACAATAGCCAATGAGAATCATTTGATGTGTGACTTGAGAGTTGCAGAGACCCTTGTTGATTATAAGTACCTTTTCCTAATTATAGCTATCAGAAGAGAGGAAAGTTTTAGTAGGTTGCATTGGTTTCGAACTCAACAACGGTAATATTTAAGGGTATTACTATTTGTCGCCATCCAGTTTATTTTATCGCCATTCTTTCTAATGAAATTACGAATTTGCTCTTCAACTTTAAAAATTACAAATTTACCATTGGAGTTAACAACACCATTAAAATAAAATAATTTATTACAACATTTATATAAATAACAATAACTTAAAAAATAAATTAATTAAACAAAAAAATTTCAAAAAAAAAAAAATTTAGTACCAGTCACACAAAAAGTGCGACTCGACCTAGGTACAGTCGCACATTTTGTGCGACTGGTATTTTTTTTTATTTTTTTTTTTATTTTTATTTATATTATTATTGTTATTATTATTATTATTATTGTTATTATAATTATTATTATTTTTGTTATTATTATCATTATTATTATTATTATTATTATTATTATTATTATTATTATTTAAATAAAAGTAACTTAAAAAATAAATTAATTAAACAAAAGAAATTTTATAAGTCGAAATTCAAAATATATATATATATATATATATATATATATATATATATATATATATATATATATATATATATATATATATATATATATATATATATATATATATATATATATATATATATATATATATATATATATATATACCAGTCGCACAAAACGTGCGACCGTACCTAGGTCGAGTCGCACAAAAAGTGCGACCGTACCTAGGTCGAGTCGCACAAAAAGTGCGACCCGACCTAGGTACAGTCGCACGTTTTGTGCAACTGGTATTTTTTTTATATTATTATTGTTATTATTATTATTATTGTTATTATAATAATTATTATTTTTGTTATTATTATTATTATTATTATTATTATTATTATTATTATTATTATTATTATTATTATTGTGGTTGTTATTATTATTATTATTAAATTATTATTTTTGTTTTAATTATTATATTTAATTTATATTTTTAAATGTTATTATTATTATTATTATTATTATTATTATTATTATTATTATTATTATTAGTATAAAAATAAGAAATTTTAAGTCCAATAGCAAAGTTGTAATTTTTCAAAATTTCAGGGGCAAATTCATAATTTCATTCGAATGGGGATAGCGATAAAATGAAAAAGATGGGGACAAATAAGAATCGGTATACTTAATGTATCCTTGCTCAACGGTAACATTTTCTTGTTTACTTTTAGCTGTCGTGTGCAATGGCATTTAGTCTTTAATAAAGGCGTTTGGAATGAGAATCATAAATGATTTAATAAACAAATTGATTCTTAATAAAAAAAATAAATAATAAACCCCGAAAAATAACACAATGTGATTTTTTAGATTAATTTTACCAAATATAAAAGTATCAATTTAATAAGATTATAATTAATTGTGTGCATGATAATTTATTTTCATAAATAAATATAAACTTAAATTTAGTAAGTATTTAAAATATATTTTTACATTAATTCTTTATATCTAAATAAGAATCTTAAAGAAATTAATTATTTTAAAAAAATTTTATACATAAGTAAGAAATTATTTTTTAAATATATATTAATTTAAATTATAACATAATCATGAATCATAATCATAACATATACTAAAAGAACTGTAAAATGACAAATGGCAATTCCTAAGAGATTTGTCAAATGTCATTTTTTTAATAGGTTAATTTAATTGTTATATTATTTTGTTTTGAATATGGCAACTCTATAATTTTTTTTAAAAAAGTGATTAAAAAACTGATAAAATTCAGATCTCATGTTTCATAAAATCTTTGATTGAATCATAAATTAGCAATAATCCATTTATGTTTTGAACAAAAAAATAGATTATAAATTTTAATAAGTATAATATTCAGTTTTAACAGTTTTTTATTATTCCAAAAAAATATTAGATAGAGCAACAATTTTACAGTGCAACATTGAATATTTAAAATTCATTTGATCAATTTATTCTTGATTAGCAATATTTACTTTTGGAATTGATTTACAAAATCTTTTACACAATATTTATTACAATGTAAAACAAGTAACAACATCATCTTACTTAGTCAAAATTAATTTTCTGTAATGTACCCATATCAATACTATTTATTATAATATCAAAGGCTTATTAAAAACCATATGTTAACCAGTTTTTATTAAACCTAAAAACTTTAATCACACTTTTGGTCCATTTAATCTATTTATAGGGCACATTTCATAGTGAGACTGTGAAATACAACACTTTGTGTTCGAAACAACTACTCTTGTGTTATTTGAAATTTTAATATAATTTAAACATCTTTTGTTTATCTTTATCTTTAATCAAATTCTTTTAATATTATTGTATTAAATAGTACATATTAATGTAAAAAATTAAACCTAATAACGATAATGTATTATATATACTTGCGCACCATTGTTTAAAATTATATTTTTACATATGTAAACATTTAGAATCACAACATATACTAAAAGAACTGTAAAATGACAAATGACAGTTCCTAAGAGATTTGCTAAATGTCATTTTTAAATAGGCTAATTTAATTGTTATATTATTTTGTTTTAAATTTGGCAACTCTAGATTTTTTTTTAAAAAGGTGACTAAAAAACGGATAAAATTCGGATCTAATCACAACATATACTAAAAGAACTGTAAAACGACAAAAGCACAGTTTCTACGAGATTTGCTAAATGTCATTTTTTTAATAGACTAACTTAATTGTTATATTATTTTGTTTTAAATTTTGAAACTCTTGAATTTTTTTTAATAAAGTGATTCATAATCGAATAAAATTCAGATCTAATGTTTCATCAAAACTTTGATTGAATCATAAATACCAATAATCTATTTATTTTTTGACCAAAAAAATAGATTATAAATTTTAATAAGTATAATATTCAGTTTTAGCAGTTTTTTATTATTCTAAAAAAATAATAAATAGAGCAAAAATTTCGCACTGCAACACTGATCATTTAGAATTCATTTTATCAATTTATTCTTTATTCGCAGTATTAACTTTTGAAAATGATTTACACAATCTTTTACACAATATTTATTACGATGTAAAACACGTAACAACATCGATCTTACTTATTCAAAATTAATTTTCTGCAATTTATCCATATCAACAATATTTATTTTATAATATCAAAGGCGTACTAAAAACCATATGTTAATCAATTATTATTAAACCTAAAAACTTTTATCACACTTTTGGTCTATATATATAAGTCGCGTCTCATAGTGAGAGCGTCTCATACAACACTTTGTATTCAAAACAACTACTCTTGTGTTATTTGAAATTTAAATATAATTTAAACATCTTTTGTTTATCTTTATCTTCAATCAAATTCTTTTAATAATATTGTATTAAATATTACATATTAATGTTAAAAACTACACCTAATAACGATAATGTATTATATATACTTGCACCATTCTTTAAAATTATATTTTTACATACGTAAACATTTAGAACTCTGTGAATTGTATGGGCTTCTACACTAGTATTAATAAAAGAGTTGGAAAATAGCAAATGACAACTTCTTAAAACCTTGCCAAATGTATTAATTTCTTAAGGTTATAATTGATTGTGTGAAAATTTATTTTCCTAAAAAATTTAAAACTATTTAAGATAAGTATTTAAAAGATTTCATAAGAACTTTTAAGAGATTAATTATTTCAAAAAAAATAATTTATACGTAAGTAAGATATTATTTTTGAAAAATATATTTATTTAAATTATTAAATGTAGTTTGAATTAGGTGAAAATTAAAACAAACAAATTAGTTGGAATCGACTCAAAATAAGCTCTATTCATTCATAAAAAGTTAGTTTATTTTATTTAATGTAACCAACAAAAAATGTTTTAGTAGAATTTAAGAGCTAAATTAGATTAAATATTTTAGTAAGTTATAGTGTTATCTAAAGTAATTATATTATTAAAATATGTAGTATTTACATATTTTTCTTAAATAAAAGAGAATTTTTTTTCTTGCAATATTCTTTGAAAATTTTATTTAAATATGTCTTTATACTAAACTCTGTGTATTGCACGAGGTTCTAAACTAGTTTCCGGAAAAAAAAAGTGGTCTTGGGGTTAAAAATTGATAAAATATAACTCATTCTCTTCTTTAGTATGTTAATGGAAATGTTAAAAAATTATAATATCTATTGTTTAGAAGATGAGAATGGGACTAGGAATAAAATAAAAATTAATAAATTTACCCTTTTTAAAAATAATTAAAGAATTGTAATATTTTTTGATTGCTTTGTAAAATTTGCCAATTACAAGGGTATAAAAATCTTTTACATTTTTTTCTCCAATTCCTACCATCTAATACAATCCCCTTAGTAATAAATTCATGGGAATCATATCATCATATCATATCATACACTACTAAAAAGTGTTGGAAAATTTTAATTATTATCTTCTAACATATCATATCATATCATACAATACTATAGAATTGTTGAAAAATTTCAAGTGTCATCCTTTGATCATATCATATCATAC
>NC_080048.1:29293675-29383675 GCF_026212465.1 Amaranthus tricolor
ACTTTTGTGCACACTTTGCGTTCCTATCATCACTTGAACCTAAAAATCACGAGGAAGCTTTGAAGGATTCCGATTGGATAGTTGCCATGCAAGATGAATTAAATGAGTTTGAAAGAAATAAAGTGTGGCACTTGGAACCCAAACCGAAAAACAAGAAAGTTATTGGTTTGAAATGGGTTTTTCGGAACAAGCTTGATGAACATGGAATAATTGTTAGAAATAAAGCAAGACTCGTGGTTAAAGGTTATAATCAACAAGAAGGTATTGATTACACTGAGACTTTTGCTCCAGTTGCAAGGTTAGAGGCTATTAGAATCTTAATTTCTTTTGCTGCATTTATGAATTTTAAACTATATCAAATGGATGTGAAATGTGCTTTCTTAAATGGTTATCTTGATGAAGAAGTTTTTGTGGAACAACCTCCAGGTTTTGAGAATACCTCTTGTCCTAATCATGTCTACAAGCTTGACAAAGCCCTATATGGCTTGAAGCAAGCTCCTAGACAATGGTACGAAAGACTTTCAAAGTTTTTGATTCAAAATAACTTTGTAAGAGGAAAAATCGACAAAACCTTGTTCTTTAAGAATAAAGGTTCTAATATTTTAGTTGTTCAAATTTATGTTGATGATATTATTTTTGGTGCTACTAATGATCTGTTATGTAAAGAATTTGCTAACCTTATGGGCACAGAATTTGAAATGAGCATGATGGGAGAATTAAATTTCTTTCTTGGTTTGCAAATTAAACAAACTGAAAATGGTATTCTTATTCATCAACAAAAATACATTAAAGAACTTCTTAAGAAATATGGACTAAATAATGCAAAAACCAATCATACACCTATGGCTACCAATGTTAGACTAGATGAAGACCTAAATGGAACTAACGTAGATCAAACCATGTATAGAGGCATGATAGGTTCTTTATTGTATCTAACTGCAAGTAGACCTGATATTTCTTTTAGTGTTGGTTTATGTGCTAGATTTCAATCAAGTCCTAAAGAATCACATCTCACGGCAGTAAAGAGAATTTTGAGATATTTGAAGGGAACAGACGACTTGTCCCTATTTTATCCTAAAAGTGATGTTTATGATTTAAAAGGTTTTAGTGATGCAGATTATGCAGGTGATCTTGTTAATAGAAAAAGTACATCAGGTATGGTACAATATCTTGGCTCATGTTTAGTTTCATGGAGCTCCAAGAAACAAAACACAGTTGCATTATCCACTGCAGAAGCTGAATACGTAGCAGCAGCAGCCTGCTGTTCCCAAATGCTTTGGATAAAACAGCAACTTAGAGATTTTGGTATTAAAGTTGAATGCATTCCTATTTATTGTGATAATACCAGTGCCATATGTATATCCAAAGATCCAGTGCATCATTCACGTGCTAAACATATACATATTAGACATCATTTTCTTAAGGATAACGTAGAACACAAAAATATTGTACTGAAGCATGTTAACACAAATGAACAAGTTGCAGATATTCTGACCAAACCACTTCCTAGGGAACAATATGAAAAGATGAGATTGGAACTTGGTATGATCAAGCTCCACTAAAGTTAGTTGCATATATTTCCCATTGAAGCATCATGAGAATGAAGAGGTCAGGAATCAATCTCAAAATCTTGATTGAAAATCAATTATTGCATGGATCAGGTAAACACGTAATAAATCTTGTACTATGAATATTTTTTCGATTGCATGTTGTTAATTCAAACAGACCAAAGCAATTTGTTCCTTATTTTCTCCATCATATTTCATAATATAATAATTCATTTTGTTCTCGAAAAATTATTTTATTTTACTTTGATTTCATATGATATCATCACATTGTTTGTAAATTAGTACGGCCAACCTAAAATTAAAACTAAAGGGAAACGGTTATTGATCACCAAACAACACAATCCTTCCATATCCAAAGAAATGATGAAAAGCATTGATGAGAAGGGACGTGTGTAACCGTCATTCTTCTTTAAAATCCCTGTACGACATCAAATCACTCACACCATCCTTCTCCCTCAAGAAACCGTCCTTCCTTCTTTCTCAAAACCTTCAAAAATTCAAAAATGAAAACCCCCAAATCCTCTAAATCAGGCAAGAAAACTCCAAAATCCTGTATGCCCGATCAACCAAAACCACTAAGGGTAGTACTTCCACCTCCATTACTGCAGGACGCACCACCAACACCAACTGAAACTACACAAGAATCACAGAAACACTCCACTGAACCCACCAGTACCAAAAGAAAAATGTCAACAGGTGGTTCATCTTCTAGAGTAGTTAAGCGATCGAAGCATGTTGATCCAAATAGCGCAGAAGAAGTTTCAAAGGAGATGACTGTAGGGTTCGGGTTGGACAAATATTGGTATGATTCTACGAACTTTCCTAGATTGCATGAGATTTTACAGTATCAAGAATGGGAATTGTTAATGTCAAATTTCAGTTGCATGAGATTTTACATGTATGTATATATATATATATATATACATGTATGTATATATATATATATATATATATATATATATATATATATATATATATATATATATATATATATATATATATATATATATATATATATATATATATATATATATATGTAATATATATATATATATATATATATATATATATATATATATATATATATATATATATATATATATATATATATATATATATATATATATATATATATATATATATATATATATATATATATATATATATATATATGTATATATATATATGTATATATATATATATATATATATATGTAAATATATATATATATATATATATATATATATATATATATATATATATATATATATATATATATATATATATATATATATTTCATACTCATAAATTCGTGCAATTCCATACTAGTTTAATATGATCTAATCTCATTTTTAATCTTAATTTTAATCATATTTTCATAAATCAAACATGGGATATTTTTGATTTTTTAATTTCATTCTCATCATCAACTCAAACACACCCTAAAAGTTACAATAAATACATGTCAGTGATCATTTTAAGGTTATAAGAGATCATTTTCAGACAATAGAAAGTGATTACTTGATCAAAATTGTAAGTTATGACTTTAAATCTATAAGTGATCATTTTAAGATATTAGTACATTGGGTCGACGTAATAAAGAGGGCCTCATCGTTATATTTTCTCATTTGAGAATTGGTGATTTTTTTATTATAGGTTGTTGAACATTTAATGTATATTAAATCCTAAGAAATTATCACCAAATACTACAAATAGTAGTGTGACAAAATGTATTAAAAATACAAGGTCCAAAAGGGGTTCAAAGGATAGGACAAAAGAAAAATTAGAAAACCGAGTCGGCAAGAAAAGCCAACTCGGCTTTCCTGGTTTTGTGCCTAATGCCGACTCGGCTTTAGGTACTGGAAAAATGTTTTGTCCAGCAGGAAAAGCCGAGTCGACTTTCCTGGGGTTGGAGCAAAAGCCAACTCGGCTTTTTGTTCTGATCAGACCGTTGTGACTTTACGTTTTCTTTGAATTAAGTGCATTGAATTCCTTCTCTTGCTCCACTTCATTTCTGATGTTATAAAGGCTTAATGGGGAGGAATAATGCTCATGAATACATAATTATAATGGTATTTAATGGTGGTTATAATGCTTGATCATCAATAGGTGATTGAATGTGCCATGACCCTTTGCTTAGTTATTTTAGTATAAATAGAGGCTTGAGGAAGGATGTAAAACGCATCTAAAATTTTTGAATTCTTGTCCTTACTTTCTCTCTTATTTGTAATATTTCAAAAAGAGTTAAAAACTTCTTGTTAGAATTTTTCCAAAGTTTACAATTCATTAAATACTTTGTCATTAAGTGACATACCCTAAGTACTAAAGGTGTGTTGTGTTATTTGTATTTCGTTGTGAATTTCCAAGACAAAACCCAAGTACCTTTGTAAAGGAAATATCATAAAAGGAAAGTGATTACACGTTTACAACAAGTATCAAGTTACCGGGTAACGATTGACGTTACAAAGATAATCTTCAAGTTTGTTCTTAGTGTATTCTTGTAAGTTTGATTTTAGCCATCAACAAAGGATAAATACAAATTCCCAAATTGTAATTTGTATTTTGCATTATTATTTTATAATATAGGTTAGGGTGAGGGAACTAAAAAACGCAAATTATCAAATGAGACGATCTCACGGTGGTGTGATTATCTCTGCTAAGTTGGCCTTATATATATTTATTATCTTAAAGTAATTATTTATATGATGGGATTAACACTGAAATTTTGAATTAAAATTTATTTATTAGAGTATTTGATGAAAGGTACGAAATTGTTTCAATTTCTCAAGACACTAGCTAAATATTATGGGGTAAGTTGAAAAAATCAATGCAAAGGGACTAGTATTTACATGCACTTTCTTAGCCTTCTTTCTTCACAGTTGAATCAGCCTACATATTCTTTTCCTTTTCTCTCAACTAGAATTTTTTTGGAGATGGTTTTTATAATTCTTCTTCATCCTTACAAGCTTTTTATTCTTATCCGAATTCGCCATTCATTCTTTCCTTGATTTGATTGACTTAATCACAAAATCAACATAATCAGATACATTATATTCTGTAGAATTCTATGTTCATTCATAACAAAAAAAGAACTCGACAAAAAATTTCTAAAAAAAAATGTTGCGCGGCATAGTTCGGAGTAATTTCAAATCAAAATGGTATGTAATTTACTGTTTTTAACTTTTTTGATAATGTTTTCTGAACAAATTAGTGGGTTTTTGGATTTTTGTTGCCGAATATTTTTGTATGGATTAGGAAATTGGGGATTAGTGACTCATGATTTATGAATGATTAGAATAAGTTTTATTTGAAAATTGTTGGCGATTAACAGCAAATCATTGTTAAGTGGAATACAAAGTAGATTAGAAGTGGTAAAGAAGAGACGCAATGCAATGCAAGGGTTTCTGAAGAACGATATAGCTCAGTTTTTGAAGAACAACCTGGAACGTCATTCTTATGGCAGGGTAAAGCTTTTTCTTATTCAAATTAATACGTCTCTGTTATTTGGTGTGATTGCCAATAAGTAATTTTGTTGGTGTCTGTTTTTTTTATTTTTTATTTTTATTTTTTATTTTTTTAAATCCTACAAAACAACTATCTCTATTCTCTTAAATTACTCGAGAAAAAAGAAATCTTAAAACTAGTATTGAGTATTTTTCATTTTGAATTTTTGGCTTTTTTTATGTGTTTGTTTAGTGAGTTTCAGGTATAATATTTTGGATTAAGTTAATTTCAATTTTTGAGTATAATCTAAATATCTTGGCAATCTTAATTAGATTTTTATATAAGGGTTAATATCGAGTCGAATTGCATCATATATGATTTTATTCAATTTCCAAAAGCTTTAATTTTTTTTATCACTATTTTTTAAAGGTAAAAGTTAACGAATACCCATGAATGGTCTTCAACAAAAATATTTAATAACTAAATACTTTTATCTTCCTAAACACCTAGCAGCACAATCCGCTGCTTAGACAGACTCAAGAGATAAACCTAACTTAGCTTAGACTTTCACTAAACTAAACCTCAAAACAATCTTAAATTGTGATTTGATCTTGGTAACTTCAAATTCTAATTAATTAATATAAGTTCTAAAATCACTCATGTATTTCTGTCTGAAAATAAATTGCAAGCTCAAAGGTTAAGAGACTTATATTGTAAAGTTGTTGTACGTCTTCATTTTAAAGAAACTTCTTTGAATAACTTTAAATTTTCAATGGCTACTTGCTGCCAAGCTTCCAGCAAATTCAAAGTATCAACTTTCTTATAATTAGTACCCGCGTGTGATGCATGGATTTATTAAATTTTCCGACATATGTGTATAAACTAAGAAATTAAAATGTTAAGAAATTAATTTTGCATTATAGTTATATTTCATTACTGTTAAATTAGGCTGGACTTATTGTTAATGCCAGCATATTAACGAAGGGACACAAGTGTACACACTTCATAAGCCAAAAAGATATATACCATCCCAAAACCATATGGCAATGGGAAGAAGGTCTCTAATAGCTTATAAAGCGTGCACACCATTTTCAATTTATCGATGTGGGATAACTCATCCCAACAATTACACTCTGAATAGTTGTATACATTACATGATTATATGATTTGTATCATATTTTGCATTGCGCGTGCAGATAATGGTAAAAATTCGGTTTATGATAAATAAATCTCAATAGAAGAAAAATAATTCGTTATATGTTTGATATAATTTTATTTATCTAGGATAAACAATACGAAAGTAAGAGTTTTTTTTTGATAAAAAATATGATAACAAAAATAAATATTACATTAATTTATATAAAGTATTACAACTATTGATAACACATTTCAAAATCAAATTTAACATAAAAATTATGTAAAATCATTTTATAAAAGTTTAAACAAAAAATTAAATAATTTTTATCATAAAAAATATAAGTGACTTGCATAAAAAATGTTTTTGAATAAAACTTATATAAAATAGTGACAACTTAAATCATATAAGAATTAAGCATTGCATTTAAGTAACCAATTGTGTAAATAAAAAAATCCTAATAAAAGTATATTATGTTTTTAACCATATTAAGATATCCAATATACTAAATAATACACATTTAATAAATAAAATTAAAAAGATTTTATAAATAATTGAAAAAAAGAAATAATATATATGATTAATTAATTCATTAAATGATGTGACATATAAAGTAAAATTTATCAATATGGATAAAATTATAGTCATAGTTAGAAAGGAATAAAGTTAAAGATATAAATAGTTGTTATAATAGCAATGACATCAATCATTGAATATTAGAGAGAAAATTTTTATTGAGATTATGACACGTAAGCAATTTTAAATAATAATGGTGTAAACAGTGTTTTGATTTTGCAATAGTTATAGATTCTTCAATTTTAATTTTCTACTCCCTCCGTTCCTATTTGTTCTTCCTATTTGGGTATTTCACAAAGATTAAGAAAAAGAGAATCTTTGGTGGTAGTGAGTATTATTTTAATTATATAATAGTGGGAAGTAATGATTGTATTGGAAGTATGAGGTTGTAGTGGGTATTATTTTAATTAAATAGTAGTGTGAAGTAATGATTGTATTGGAAGTATGAGAGAGAAAATAATTATAAATAAAAGAAAATGGGTACATTAAAAGAAAAGGGGGATTTTAAGGGGTAAAAGTGAGATAAAAACTTTCTAAAAATAGAAAGTATTCTAAAGTGGAAGAACTTTTGAAACTACCCGTTATAGTAATGTGCAAGATCAAAAAGGAATGGAGGGAGTAGTTGTTATACACGTATCGACTTAGTCTATTCTTCATAGAATAATTTTAAAACCGTATAAGAATAATTCTCAGGTCAAAAGTATAATTTTTAATGATTTATCTCTAATGATTAAGATTTGTTGGTTGATTAACCATCTATTTGTGATATTTGAAAAGTTTACTAAAACTGCATTTTGGTTTTTTATTGTGCAGATATCCAAACATATTCCCACATAGTCAAATTCGGGCCAATAGTTTTACGCCATCAGGGGAGTGCCATAATCATGATATCTGTTATTTAGCAAATCTTTTATTTACTAGTATGATATAAATCTCAAATAAAATAATTTAAAAAAATTTACTTAAAAATAATTAAAATCTAGATTACTAAAATTGCATCTATATAGGGATATGATTTTCTTGTACAAACTCAATGGCAATATGCTTTCATATCAAAAAAACGGCTCTTATCCACTTAAAAAGTTATCTGCAATGTTACAGAAAATTGGAGTGAGCTACTTTGCATTCATTTGGATTCGTCTTGAAATCGCAAGGTTGGCATCAATGGTAATTTTTACAATATCTTGCATATTTCATATCCATCTTATATAATTCCTATAAGTAAAGGTTAGCCGTCACAAATGGGTGATATGCCATATTTTCTGCTGGTGAAGGTAGAAGCGCTTTATATGGAATTAATCCTGTCTTCATGCTATGAGTTTCTAGAGCAATGTTGCACTTGCATCTCGGAAAATCTCAAAGAAATGAATAAGCAAAGGTATAGTTGTATTTGTGCTTCTATGTCTTACTTCATTTTTCCTCCGGTATTGTTTTAGATTATGCAAAGAAAAATAGGAAATGAAAATTGCAATTCAATCTCAATTAATAAACTATTTCAATGCCTTTAAATTAGGCTACAAAAAATACTAAAGTTCCTAATATGAAGCAACTAAAACATGTTAATGGAGGGGTGCTCTAAACGTGGTTGGTATTCTTAACCACCCGTTTAATCTTTTGGTTGAATTAGTTCCTTATTAGTAAGTTGGTATGCCTACTTGATTTTTCATGATCTCATGATAACATCACCGGTCATGACGCTGATGACTTTTTAGACTAATTTCAATATCGTATTCTTAACCACCCCTTTATGCTCGGGATTGATCTGTATACTAGTTTGTCGAGTCAATTGAATGGTTGAAGTTAGTTGGACATTTAGAGTATATTAAGTGTATAAAGTTAATACCATGTACGAGTTATTTTTCCAACACTATATACACTTAGACGACTTATCTATGAGGAGCTGATCAGAAAATTTGACAGGTATTTTCCGTATGGATATTGTAAATGTTAAACCTTAAACTTTCAAGGCTTTGTTGGAAGGGTGGATGAAGAATTGTTTTGATCTGTATACTGAAGATAATAGTACTCCCAAAATTCTGAAATTCTAATCTTTCACTGTTTTCTTCCTATAGTGACTGCCCTTTGCAATGCCGAGTTGCAGTGGCATCATTGGTATACGCTGCAACTAGATTTGCTGATCTACCTGAGCTGCGCGATCTTAAGAATGAATTTCATGACAAATATGGGAAAACAGTGGAACCATTTGTCAATAAAGAGGTACTTGTGATGGATTGAGTACTAGTATAATTACTCTTTCATGAATTGTTAATTAGATATTCTGAATTTCTAATCACTGTATGATCTGTAAACTAGTTCAAGAACAATTTGAAGTCGAGACCTCCTACAACAGAAATGAAGCTCCGGCTGATGCAAGTAATAGCACAAGAGTTTTCTATGAAATGGGATCCGCAAGACTTGGAGGAACAATTGCAACATGCTAGCCCCCCTACTCAAGTACGTTTCCAGAGTTCTGAAACAATCAATGATATCAGTGTTAGAGTATATAACATACCCTGGGGCCTCAACCATCAGCTTATGCTTTTGGTTGAAATGGTTCTTTGACTATTAGTTGATCAAATAAGCCGGCAACCAACTGTCAAACACCCGTAAAATCATTTATTTCCGAGTTTATACCTTTTCTATAGTCCTCAAATCTAATAGGTTCAGAAAATTAAAATATCAGTAGTTGAATCAGATATGAGGGGTATAGGGGAGTGTACTTAAGATATTATCCCATTTCTGACATAGTGTTGAAATTTTCCAGGAAACTAAATACGGTGCTAGTGGTGATGGGTGCAGTCATTTGCTCAGAAACAGGTCTACCTTAGTTCAAAGAAAAGGAAAATGGGTAGAACAAGACAAACAGATTATTAAAGGACAAAGTCGTATAGCTAGAACAAGAAGGCGCAAGTCATGTTCTGGGTTCAACGAAAATATTGCGGAGGATTTACAGGTTCCAATTAGCAGCGTGCATGAAGTGATCCCTGTAACTTATATTAGAACCTACAAGAACCACATTGAAAGTGATAATAGCATGAATGAAGATAATAATTGTATAGGTAAAGCTAAACCAAGTTCGAGACCAAGATCAGTCAGGACAAATTTCTTAAAGCCGTCAGCTAGCACTTGCGCAACCAGAAGTTCCGAATATGAGATTAATCCTATGAAACTTTCCAGTGCTCGAGTCTCACTAGCAAGACGGATGCATGATCTTTTAAATGATCACGAGGATAAGGAAGAAAAGATGTATGATATGCTGACACAATTTGGTAAACAAACAGCTGCAGAAGTTTCTGTTAGTACAAGGAAACATGAAAATGAAATGCCAAAAGTGTTGCAGTTGCCTCCACCCCCGAGTAGAAGACGATATCTGTTTACTGAATCTCAATCAGCATCTCTTATTGGCACAAAATCTGACAGTTTCAGATAGTACGAGTTGATTTCTTCTGCCTGCTCAGCAATGGGTTGTGTCGTTTGAAACTCCAATTAGGCATGTTAGCTCAATTAGCAGAAATTTGTCCATCCTGAAAAATGTGTTAGAAAAACCAGAAAGTACTGTAAGAAAGATAGTTTTTGCCTTTCCTTTTAAAAGAACCTATAATCTTGTAACCTCATAATTGATGCTCATCTTAACGTGCAAATGCCCAGCATATTCACATCACTAATAATTAATAAATAACATTTTAAAGCATCAAACCAATTCTATTCAATTAAACTATTAAATAAGACAATACAACTAGATGGAAACGGTTGAGGAGGAGAGGTGGATCGTAATTGGTAGCCATCATTGATGTAACTTTGATATCATGTGGTTTCTAGCATTTCTAATTATATTAAAATGCTTAATTACATCTTTTGGAGTTATGGTGACTTGAGTGCATCATTTATAGTGTAAGTGTATGTTAATGCATGGGAGTTATAGGAGTATTGAAGGTGAGAATAATGGTCAATAATGAAGATGTGTAATGCAGTGACTTAATGAGAAACTCCAAGGTTGGCTCCCGTAGCAACATGCTCGAACAAGGTATCAGAAAGGAAGTCATCTGCCTTGACTGAGGCAGCATATCAGAAGCAAACAGAGAATGCAAAATCATTTTGCTTGAACGAGCGTCCTAGCTGCTCGAATAAGCACTAAGAATGGAAAAATCCAATGAATGAATTGTATGCTGCTCGATCGAGTGAGCATAATTGAGCTCGAATGAGCATCTTTGTGCATATTGTTCTGATCTCTGATGTTTGATATTCTGCGATTGTTATTACTTTAATTGCTCGTGGCTTTTGCTATGTAACTCATTTAAGTAATCAGTCTTTATATATAGGAGGCTTATATCCTCATTTTTGATTATCTTATCATTCTAATCCTTAAGCCTAAACACATAGTTTACTTCTTCTTTTCTATTCTCTAGTGTAATTCCTCTATTATAAGAATTCTTTGAACTCCATTGTTTAATACTAATTAAAGAAACTACACACCACCGAGGACATACCCCAAGTGAGTCATTATCATCATCATCATCATACCCAGTGCATAAAAAACTATGGTCAGGGTCTGGGGAGGAAAGGACATCGGCAACTCATACCTATAAAAGGTGAGCACGTACCCCAAGTTGGGTAACCTCGTAAATATTTGTCTTTGTTTATTGCATTTAATTTCGTATTTACATTGCTCTTTTATTGCTAGGGTAATTTGTTTTATCAACCAACTACATACTTTTTGTTGTTGGTGACAGGGCCGGTTCAACCACAAGAGCGGCATGAGCGACGGCTCAGGGCCCCATTATTCTAAGAGCCCAAAATTTTTTAATATATTCAAATTTTATAATTAAAATTAAAAAAAAATATTTTTACTTAGAAGAGCTACACGTGCAAATCTTTATATAATCTATGTTAATTTTTTGCATAATTAGTGACGATTTATTACCTTAATAATGAGTACTTATGTTTTAATAATTAATTTTGGGTTACTACTTAGTGGGTACTTTTCAATATTTTTTTATTTTTTGATTGATATTAATTGAATTATTTAGGTAATTAGGTAGCGTTAGTACTTAGTATAATTGAATTATTCTTAATTTGTTATTTTTTGTTCATTTATTATATTATTTGAGCAAATTAGTATTCAGTTTAAACGAAACAAATTAGTGGTTTATCGTTGTCACTTTAAAAAATGGACATGCTCGTTCGTACTAAAAATTATCATATTTAAATTTCGCTCAGGGCCCAAAAAAGTTCAGAGACAGCTCTAGTTGGTGATATTAGAGATAAAGTTTCACTACAAAAAAAAGACTTTTTGCGATGCTTACTTTAACATTTTACGAAACTTAAAAGTGTTGCAATTTATGATAGTGATGCTTCAAAGAAAGTGCGATATGATATGATCAAAGGATGACACTTGAAATTTTTTAACACTTCTATAGTATTGTATGATATGATATGATATGTTAGAAGATAATACTTAAAATTTTTCAACACTTTTATAGTAGTGTATGATATGATATGATGATATGATTCCCATGAATTTATTACTAAGGGGGTTGTATTAGAAGGTGGGAATTGGAGAAAAAAATGTAAAAGATTTTTATACCCTTGTAATTGGCAAATTTTACAAAGCAATCAAAAAATATTACAATTTTTAAATTATTTTTAAAAAGGGTAAATTTATAAATTTTTATTTTATTCCTAGTCTCATTCTCATCTTCTAAACAATAGAAATTATAATTTTTCAACATTCCCATTAACATACTAAAGAAGAGAATGAGTTATATTTTAACAATTTCTAACCCCAAGACCACTTTTTTATCCGTAAACTAGGTTAGAACCTCGTACAATACACAGAGTTTCTTATGAAGACATATTTAAATAAAATTTTCAAAGAATATTGCAAGAAAAAGAAATTCTCTTTTATTTAAGAAAAATATGTAAATACTACATATTTTAATAATAATATAATTACTTTAGATAACACTATAACTTACTAAAATATTTAATCTAATTTCGCTCTTAAATTCTACTAAAAATTTTTTTGTTGGTTACATAAAATAAACTAAAGTAACTATTTATGAATGAATAAAGCTTATTTTAAGTCGATTCCAACTAATTTATTTGTTTTAATTTTCACCTAATTCAAACTACATTTAATAATTTAAATAAATATATTTTTCAAAAATAATATCCTACTTACGTATAAAATATTTTTTTTGAAATAATTAATCTCTTAAAAGTTCTTATGAAATCTTTTAAATACTTATCTTAAATAGTTATAAATTTTTTAGGAAAATAAATTTTCACACAATTAATTATAACCTTAAGAAATTAATACATTTGGCAAGGTTTTAAGAAGTTGTCATTTGCTATTTTCTAGCTCTTTTATTAATACTAGTGTAAAAGCCCGTACAATTGTTATTAGGTGTAATTTTTAACATTAATATGTAATATTTAATACAATCTTATTAAAAGAATTTGATTAAAGATAAAGATAAACAAAAGATGTTTAAATTATATTGAAATTTCAAATAACACAAGAGTAGTTGTTTCGAATACAAAGTGTTGTGACACTCTCACTATCAGACACGATCTATATATATATAGACCAAAAGTGTGATAAAAGTTTTTAGGTTTGATAATAATTGATTAACATATGGTTTTTAATACGCCTTTGATATTATAAAATTAATATTGTTGATATGGATAAATTGCAGAAAATTAATTTTGAATAAGTAAGATTGATGTTGTTACTTGTTTTACATCGTAATAAGTATCGTGTAAAAGATTGTGTAAATCATTTTCAAAAGTTAATACTGCTAATAAAGAATAAATTGATAAAATGAATTTTAAATGATCAGTGTTGCAGTGCGAAATTTCTGCTCTATTTATTATTTTTTTAGAATAATAAAAAACTGCTAAAACAGAATATTATACTTATTAAAATTTATAATCTATTTTTTTGGTCAAAAAATAAATGAATTATTGCTAATTTATGATTCATTCAAAGATTTCATGAAACATTAGATCTGAATTTTATTCGATTTTGAATCACTTCTTTAAAAAAAGTTTCAAGTGTTTCAAAATTAAAAAAAAATAATATAACAATTAAGTTAGTCTATTAAAAAAATGACATTTAGAAAATCTCTTAGAAACTGCCCTTTGTCATTTTACAGTTCTTTTAGTATATATTGTGATTAGATCGAATTTTATCCGTTTTTTAGTCACTTTTTTTATAAAAAAAAATCTAGAGTTGCCAAATTTAAAACAAAATAATATATAAATTAGCCTATTTAAAAACACTAGTGGAAAAAAACGTATTTGCTGCTTATCATTTGCTGCGGTTTTTGTATATTCGCAGCAATAAATAGGAAAAAGAATTGAAAAAAAAAGAATTGAAAAAAAAAACAATTAATTGTTGCTATTTAAAGGTGTGACCGCAGCAAATACTTAGCACCAAAATTAATTGCTGCTGTTTTGAGAGGGACCGCTGCAAATACCGTTACAACAAAATTAAAATTCAGATGAACAACATTAATTGCTGCGGTTGACTAGGGCCCGCAGCAAATAACCGTTGGAATAATATTAATTATAATGTACACAGCAGTTTACAGTAGCATTATATAAAACCCGCCATTTATTTTTTCACAAAACTCGACTACAATATACACTATACACTTTGCTTCCTTCTCTCAAACCCGCCATTTACAGTAGCATTAATTGAAAAAACGCTTCATCTTCATTTTCATCTTCACCTGCTTCGTTCCTCTTCTTCATTTTTACAAACGTAATAGCCTTCTTCTTCAAAGTTCTTCATCTTCATCTGCAAACTCAAAAAACGCTGTGTGTTAACAGTTTCTTCAAAGTTCTTCATATTCTTGGTTCATAAACCCACGAAATTTAATACTTTAGTCTTGTTCATCTTCAAAACCCACGACATTAAGCTATTTTTTCTGCTTTTAATTTGTTGAGCATTTAAGTTTTGCAAGATATTCATGAAAAAACTCGAAAATTATGGCAACCATTTGTATATATACTAATTTTGTTTCTCTGTTTTTCGTTGTTGATAACATAACCCACGAAATCAAGGTAATTACATTTATTTTACTAATTTGCAAGTTCATATCTTTATTGTTTAACATGTAATTTAGTAATTTAGTGAATTTTTGTTTGAATTGTTGTTTGCAAATGATATGTACTGTTTTGCTTTTGCTTGTATGCTAGTATGCCAAATCTGGATACTATTTGAGCAAAATTTTACTATTTGTGAATTTTACATTATTCAAGTTTATGTTATTAGTTCGTTAAATATTTGTGTAATTTGTTAAAAATGTGGTTTGTTGTTATAGTTATGTCTTTAACTATTAGAATTAGAATATGATTTTATTTACAATGTAGTGCTTAATATTGAAGTATGAAGTATAGAATTAGAATATGAAGTATGTATATTTAGGGTTAAATAGATTTGGTATAAATAAGTATATATTTTTTTAGAGTTAAATATGTTTGTTAGAAATAAGTATATATGTTAAAAGTTGTGTATTAATTTCGTTTTGAATCAATTAATCACACTAATTAGGATGACAAAAGATCGTTCTTGGATGTATGGAAGCATTGAATCGTCGGAATTTATTGATGGCGTATTAGAATTTTGTAGTATTGCGGTTGAACATCAAGTTAGGACGGGTGGAGTTGGTTTTTATTGCCCATGTGTCAGTTGTGGTAATGTATCAAAGGTAGATAGTGTTCATATCCTTAGGGAGCACATACTTCGACGTGGGTTTAGGCCTCAATATCATGTTTGGGTTTGGCATGGTGAGGAGGGAGTTTACAAAGAGAAAAGTGTTGTTGAGGACGTCAATAATGTGGCTGATGTCAATGAGGATGTAGTAGATCATGTTGATGGGTATGAGACAGATGAAGAGAATGTCGATGAGGATGTGGATCGTGTTGATGAGTTGATGGAGGGAGTCGAGGATGAGTTAGGAAAACGTCCTCGTGTTTTTGACTTGTTGACAGAGGCTTCTCAAAATCCTTTGTAACCTGGATGTACAAAGTTCACCAAACTAACAACAGTGTTGACAATTTTCAACATTAAGTCAAAGTTCAATTGGAGTGACGCTAGTTTCACAATGTTATTAGAAGCGTCAAGTGAGATGCTTCCTGAGGAAAATGAACTTCCAAAGTCGACATATTATACCAAAAAGCTCATTTGTCCTTTCAGCTTAGAGTACTTGAAGTTTCATGCGTGTCCGAATGATTGTGTGTTGCATCGGAATAAAAACGAGAACTTAGAAGAGTGTCCTAGATGTGGGTTATTGCGCTACAAGCGTAAAGGGGCTCGGGATGCTAAAGGGCCCCCGGCTAAGGTATTGTGGTATCTTCCAGTAATACCTAGATTCAAGCGGTTGTTTTCTATAAAGAAAGATGCGTTAAATTTGAGGTGGCATGCAGATGGGGTGAAGAAAGGTCACTTGCTCACACATCCATTTGATTCTCCGGAGTGGAAGAGTATTAATAGGTTGCATTAGACTTTTGGGGATGAGGTTCGTAATTTAAGGCTCGGACTGTGTACGGATGGAATGAACCCATTCGGCAATCTTAGTTCTCAACATAGTACTTGGCCGGTACTGTTGGTGATCTATAATTTGCCATCTTGGTTGTGTATGAAGTGTAAGTACATTATGCTTTCGCTTCTTTTCTCGGTTCCTAAAAAACCTAGCAATGACATAGATGTATATCTTGCACCTCTCGTTGAGGATTTGAGAAATATGTGGGATGAAGGCGTTTCCGTGTTTGATGCATATGCTAATGAGGAGTTCACCTTGTGTGCAATGCTTTTATGCACCGTTAATGATTTTTCGGCATATGGCAACTTATCGGGGTATAAGAACAAAGGGAAGAAAACATGCCCAATATGTATTGATGACATGGAATCCATGTGGATTCCTAAGTGCAAACACGTATTCATGCACCATCGAAAGTTCCTTCCACGAGACCACCAATATCGTAAGAAGAAGAAGTTGTTCAACGGGGAGGTTGAGGACCGTGTAGCTCGTCGACCGTTGACCAGTTATGAGGTTTATGAACAGGTTAAGGGAGTTGAGACTGTATTTGGTAAAACGGGACAAGTGCAAGGCGGTGAAGACCGATTATGGAAAAAAGAATCAATCTTTTGGAAGCTTCCATATTGGAGAGATCTACAAGTTAGGCATTGTCTTGACGTTATGCATATAGAGAAAAATGTATGTGATGCCATACTCGGGACTCTCATGAACATTCCGGGTAAGACAAAGCATGTTAGGGCCGTGCGAGATTGTTTTGAATGTAAGGGTCTTTGTCCGGAGTTATGGGCACATGTTAAAGTGAGTAAAAAAGAAATAGAGCTGATGAAGATGGTGGCAGTAGGAAGAAGAAGAGTAATGA
Source organism: Amaranthus tricolor (assembly GCF_026212465.1). Taxonomy (NCBI): domain Eukaryota; kingdom Viridiplantae; phylum Streptophyta; class Magnoliopsida; order Caryophyllales; family Amaranthaceae; genus Amaranthus; species Amaranthus tricolor. The sequence goes on from NC_080048.1 coordinate 29,310,806, forward strand.
CAAAGTTTATTTGCCTCCAGCTTGCTACACATTGTCCAAAGCAGAGAAGCGGACATTTTGTGAGTGTTTGTATGGCATTAAGGTTCCGTCTGGTAACTCATCCAACATGAAGAGATTTGTGAGCCTAAATGGTGAGCTGAAGTTAGGAAGAATGAAATCTCACGATTGCCATGTAATAATGCAAGTGTTCTTACCAATTGCAATCCGTGGAATACTGCCAAAACATGTGAGATATGCTATTACCGAGCTATGTTCGTTCTTCAACACAATTTGTAGTAAAGTTTTTGATCCCTTTAAACTAGATGCACTTCAACTCGACGTGATTGTAACTTTATGCAAGTTTGAAATGTATTTTCCACCTTCTTTCTTTGACATATTGGTTCATCTTATTGTCCATCTCGTTCGTGAGAACAAGCTTTTGGGTCCAGATTTTTTAAGGTGGTGTTATCCTTTTGAAAGACAAATGGGTGTTTTACAAAACAAGGTGAGGAATCCAGCACAACCCGAGGGGAGTATGATTCAAGGCACTGTGAGCGATGAGATTAGTAACTTTATAGCTGAGTATTTGGCCATGACAAAGCCTATTGGACTTCCCACCTCTAGACATGAAGGAAGGCTTGAGAGAAAAAGGAACAATTGGCTTCAAATCGGTCACACCTCCTCGAGACAACCTTCTAACAAGCACACTTGTATGTGTTGCATCATATTCCGGAAGTTCATCCTTTTTCGAGTGAGCATTTGGATATATTGCGCGCAAAACATCCTTCTAAAGGGGATAGGGCATTATTGCAGTTGAATAACAAGACGTTTATTAAGTGGTTTCATAATCGAGTAATATGCGAAGAACTCAAGGGTGTATCCGAAATTGTTAAGTAGTTAGCTTTTGGTCCGCGTGGTGATGTCTACAAATATGAGGGTTACGATGTCAATGGCTTCGCATTTTGAACTGAGGGTCAAGACAAGAAGTCATCTTATCTAAAGAATAGTGGGGTTTCTATTTTGGCGTCATCTACATTTTACGCAAGTGCAAAAGATCAATTGCCGGTTGATGCTAAATTCGTATACTACGGGCGGGTACATGAAATATGGGAGCTTGGCTACTCTACTTTCACTACACCTCCTCGAGACAGCCTTCTACAAGTACACTTGTATGTGTTGCATCATATTCAGGAAGTTCACCCTTGAGTTCTTCACTTATTACTCGATTATGAAACCAATTAATAAACGTCTTGTTATTCAACTGCATCAATGCCTGTCCCCTTTAGAAGAATGTTTTGTGCGCAATATATCAAAATGCTTACTTAAAAAAGGATGAACTTCCGGAATATGATGCAACACATACAAGTGTGCTTGTAGAAGGCTGTCTCGAGGAGGTGTGACCGATTTGGAGCCAATTGTTCCTTTTCCCTCAAGTCTTTCTTCATGTCTAGAGGTGGGAAGTCCAATAGGCTTTTCCGTGGCCAAATACTCAGCTATAAAGTTACTAATCTCATCGCTCACAGTGCCTTGAATCATACTCCCCTTGGGTTGTGCTGGATTCCTCACCTTGTTTTGTAAAACACCCATGTGTCTTTCAAAAGGATAACACCACCTTAAAAAAACTGGACCCAAAAACTTGATCTCACGAACGAGATGGACAATAAGATGAACCATTATGTCAAAGAAAGAAGGTGGAACATACATCTCAAACTTGAATAAAGTTACAATCACGTCGAGTTGAAGTGCATCAAGTTTAAAGGGATCAAGAACTTTAGTACAAATTGTGTTGAAGAACGAACATAGCTCGGTAATAGCATATCTCACATGTTTTGGCAGTATTCCACGGATTGCAATTGGTAAGAACACTTGCATCATTACATGGCAATCGTGAGATTTCATGCTTCCTAACTTCAGCTCACCATTTAGGCTCACAAATCTCTTCATGTTAGATGAGTACCCAGACGGAACCTTGATGCCATATAAACACTCACAAAATGTCCGCTTCTCTACTTTGGAAAATGTGTATCCGAAATTGTTAAGTGGTTAGCTTTTGGTCCGCGTGATGATGTCAACAAATATAAGGGTTACGATGTCAATGGCTTCACATTTTGGACTGAGGGTCAAGACAAGAAGTCATCTTATCTACAGAATAGTGGGGTATCTATTTTGGCATCATCTACATTTTATGCGAGTGCGAAGGATCAAGCGCCGGTTGATGCTAAATTGGTATACTACGGGCGGGTACATGAAATATGGGAGCTTTACTACACTATTTTCAATATTGGTCTTTTCAAATTTAAGTGGGTAGATAATAATCGACGATGCCTAAAAAATGACGACCCTTGTGGATTCACTCTTGTAGACTTAGCTCGTTTGCGTGATAGTGAGGAGCCATTTATACTAGCCACACAAGCCAAGCAAGTATTCTACATTTTAGACCCGTCTGATAAAAAATGGTCAATTGTTGTACAGGGAAAAAGAAGCATCCTTGGTATAGGTAATGTTGAGGATGAGGAAGAATATGAAGCTTTTGAAGACTCCCCTCCCTTTATCAATCCAAAATCAGTGGATCAAGATGATGTAGATGTTGGTTATATGCGTGTAGATCACACGGAAGGAATACATTTGATTTAAGTGATTCACAAGGTATGAATTTAAAGCTTTTTAAAGTTTTCTTGGCACTTGGTTTGTTTTGCATGAAACTTTGCACATAACACTATTTTTTATATATTATTGTGTTGAACGTATTAGAATTGTAAATCATAGTCATATTCTTAATATTACTTAGCTTATGTTCTAATATATTTCTATTCATACTCTTTCAGGTACTGATATACAATGCATCTATTCAGAGACGAAATCGACCCCGAGATTGAGACCTCGGATAATGAGCATCATAGTTACAACAGTGAAGAGGACCAAATTGTGAAATACGAGTGTATGGCTAAAGACGCTCCACCAATTGACAATGATTTGAGACTGAAGACGCCCCACCAATGGATGCTCCCACTACCAGTAAGAAAATAAAAGGGCGAGGTCCTACGAAAAACCTCAAAGTCACAGAACCCATGCATTTGGAATACAATGCATTGGGTCAACCCTGTGGAAAATGGCGTAGGCAATATGGAAATGAGTGGGCCTATGTATCCGCAAGATTTCCACATTGCATGCATGGAACGAGGTTCCAGAGGGTTTGAAGAACTCTCTATAGAATGATACTGTGGTAAGAATCTTTACTATTTTTACTCATTTAGTTTAATTTTAAAATTAATTTAATTGACAGTAATAAATATAACTTTTTTTGTAGAATCTTTTCCACATCGAGAGCGATGAGGACAAGAAGAATGTGTTTCTTTTAGCTGTTGCTGAAAGATTCAGAGATTTCTAATCCAAGCTAGTAACTGGCTGGATTACGAAGAGGCGTGCCCGTACGACCAAAAAGGTCAAAACGGGAAACGAAGGTGGAGAGCAAGCACCTTCGAAGATGCCCTATGAAATATGGGTTCACATATCGAAGAGGGATTGGGAGGCCTTTGTTGCCAAAAGAACAACTCCCGTAGAAGTTGTAAGTATTACATATTATATTATAGTTTTTGATTTGAATTTACTTCTTTTAATTTACTCATTAAACAAATACATGACATTCGATTTCTATTGATTAATTAGGAAAAGCGTGGTAAAGCTTCTGATTCTGCAAGCAAAAGGAAGTTTTACCATCGCTTGGGCCAGAAAACGTACGATGAGGTCCGAAAAGAGTGGGTGGATGCGGGTTTATACCCCAATCAAAGTACATCCACGCTCTCATCTATGACTACCTCTGCATCTGTGAATACTCCTGCTGGAGATCGGGTGCGTGATTGGTATTGCCGGCTTCATTCCCGAGATGCAAGTGGTAAATTTACCATTAATGATCCGGGAACGAAGAAGGTTGCTGATGCTGTGGTGAGTTTTGAAATTAATAAGTATATTCTTGATTTATTTTGTATTCTTTGGCTTTGATTTACTTATACTAATTGCTAGATATGTCACTTTTTATTTGAACAGATGGACTGGAAGGAAAAAGAAGCTACGAGGGAGTTCACCCCAAGAGGCAATGTTGACGCATTGCATATGGTCTTAGGGAAAGACCACAGTGGGCGGGTAGTCGAAAAGGAAGGCGTCCGCGTGGGGTTACAGAAGGCATTCGGCAAAGAATATGTTGCTACCCAATCCCGAACGACGCTACGGAATGAAGTAGCAATCCTCCAAGCAGAGATTACGAAGAACGTTCTCGCCAAACTGGTCGTCGTGTTGCTGAAGATGGGAGCAGCCATTGTTGACTTGTCAAACCTGATTGTCGAGGATCAGGAAAGTCAACATGGGGATCCTAATGCTTCGGTCGAGCCAACACCCGAGCCCATTACCCCCGTAGCGCCCCAGCCCATTACTTTCCCTGAAGGGGAAAAACTCACACCGGAGACCATAAACTCCGTTGCTCAAAATCCAGAGCCAACTCCGGAGCCAGTGCTACAAGTACATAGTTTTTAAATATATAAGCACTTATTAATTTAAATTGCAACACGTTTTAATATTTTATTATGATGCTTATTATACCAAACGACACAATTTTCAGGAGGCGACTCTTTGTTCTCTTTTGTTGCCTCAGTTAGGTGTTGCTAGTGATGACGACTTAACTGAGGTTGCATATGGTGTGGCCCAGCCAACCAAAGAGTGCCAAACAGTGCATTCGATGCTTGTTACAAGTGACCACATCAATGTGACCGAGGAAACTATTGTAAAGGGGTTTTAAGATTTCTTACTCCCGGTTCTAATGCCAGAATGGAGCCTTGAGAAACTATCAGGCGCCCTAGGTAGTTTCGTCACATGGCCATAGGATTGGGTCCGATTCACTAAAATGGTAAGAATCATTTGTACCTTATTTATTTTTATTTTTTTAATTGCATGCTTACACTAATTTAATTGTATAAATTGAAATAGCAAGAGTCCAAAGGGATCTTGGAGAGAGATCGGTTCATCAGCAAGGTGTCAACTGGGGCAAAGTCGATGCAAAGTTGATGCAGAGCTAAAAGATCTCTCTCAAGATTGCAAATTGCTGCACACTTATGCATCTGCCCTGCGTGAGGAGGACCCAATCATTCTAAACCTGCTGAAGGACCAATACTGCTTTTTAGAGAGCCCGTTTGTAATTATTGGTCCTAGTGACATTGGGCAATTTTGAGAGGAGAGATGCTGAACGTAGCTCTTTTCCATGTCTAAATGAGGTGATGCTCATTATCTTACAAGTTAGGCATTGTTGTTTAATTTGTTTTAATAACCGAATTACTAACAAAATTTTCTTATTCGTGAGTTTAGTGCGGCTTACGAGGAGCTAAATTCTTGCGCACCTCCAATAAAAATTGGATGGTTTTGTCCTGAGTCGATTTCGGGTACTAAATGTGCAAATGATCCAGATGATGTCAGAGCATACATTGAGACTTCTTTGACTAATTCCCTTGCATCTAAACACACGTTCATTCTGGCTCCATACATGGAAGAGTAAGTTTTATTTTGAAATCAAACTTATCTTTTGATTTTCAAAGTCATCTAATCTCTAATTGGTTGATTTTGAATTTGCGTTTGTAGTTTGCATTGGATACTTTTGGTCATATGTCCTTTAACGAACACTATGCACGTCTTCGACTCATTACAAAAACCTCAAAGCCCGCCTCGCAACACAAAATTCAAAGCGTTGTTGAATGCGTATGTAATATTAATTATTTTACCAATTTGATTTAATTAAGTGTTATATATATATATATATATATATATATATATATATATATATATATGTATATATATATATATATATATATATATATATATATATATATATATATATATATATATATATATATATATATATATATATATATATATATATATATATATATATATATACATATATATACATATATATATATATATATATATATATATATATATATATATATATACATATATATATATATATATATATATATATACATATATATATATATATATATATATATATATATATATATACATATATATATATATATATATATATATACATATATATATATATATACATATATATATATATATATATACATATATATATATGTATACATATATATATATATATATATATATATATATATATATATATATATATATATATATATATACATACACACACACACACACACACAAATATATATATATATATATATATATATATATATATATATATATATATATATATATATATATATATATATATATATATATATATATATATATATATATATATATATGTATATATATATATATAAATAGTATTACTTTTCTCATGCGTTTCAGCACAATGAAAAAAGTGCATCGACAAATGGGATCTACATCTAGAGTCACATTTCCAAAATGGACAGCAATAAAGGTACACAAATTCGATTTTATGCGTTTTTAAGCGGTTTTGGCTCTTTTGCGCATAAAGTAGCTCAAACTTCGTTTGTTTTGCACGAAACTTGGCACACAACACTATTTGTTATATATTATTGTGTTGAAGTGGTTAGAATTTAAAATCATAATCTTATGCTAGAAATTACGTGTTAAGTTGCGATTTTATGCGTTTTTAAGCGTTTTTGGCACTTTTGCGCATAAAGTAGCTCAAACTTGGTTTGTTTTGCACGAAACTTGGCACACAACACTATTTGGTATATTTTATTGTGTTGAAGTGGTTAAAATTGAAAATCATAGTGATATGCTGGAAATTACGTTTTAAGTTGCGATTTTATGCGTTTTTAACCGTTTTTGGCACTTTTGCGCATAAAATTGGTCAAACTTGGTTTGTTTTGCACGAAACTTCGCACACAACACTATTTAGTATATATTATTGTGTTGAAGTGGTTAGAATTGAAAATCATAGTCATATGCTAGAAATTACGTGTTAAGTTGCGATTTTAAGGGTTTTTAACCGTTTTTGGCACTTTTGCGCATAAAGTAGCTCAAACTTGGTTTGATTTTGATGCGAAACCGGGGCTGATTAAGGCTTTGGTTATGCAAGGATTAATGTTGTGCGGAAGCTTTGATTAATGACACAGACAAAAACTACAAATTATCTTGAAAAGAACATGAAACAACCACAAACAGAACCTGGGATTAATGTTCTGAAATAGCTCTATATTACTTCGATTAAATCTGAAATATAAGTTGTTCAACGTTTATTACACAAGTGAGGCTCTCCTTATATAGATCTCTCTACTAACATAACGGCTATATTTGCACACGCCTAATTAAAACGCATGTGCTATTACATGGGCACTTAAAACAGAAACATAAAACAAAAAAACACTTAGACAATTCTGATCTAGCAAATTGTCGAGCAGCCCTCCTTCAGCTCAACTTCTAGGAGTCCACGGGGATTATTAGAATGGTTGTAGGACCTTGATAGCTAGATCCAAGTACCAAGATTCCATTTCCACTTTAGCCTAGGTTCTGGATGCATAGGTTTGGTCTCCACGTGTCGTGCAAGGTGGTCTGGTCGCTAGTTTGCTGCTGTGCTGTTCTGAAGCCATGTCCTGTTCTGTGAGGTCTGTATGCAGCCTTGTGTGGGCTCCTTTGGTATCTTCATTTCATACAACCACATTTGTATTAGATTTGCTTGAAAATAGGCACACAACACTATTTGGTATATATTATTGTGTTGACGTGGTTAGAATTGAAAATCATTGTCGTATGCTAGAAATTACGTGTTAAGTTCCAATTTTAAGGGTTTTTAAGCGTTTTTGGCACTTTTGCGCATAAAGTAGCTCAAACTTAGTTTGTTTTGCACAAAACTTGCCACACAACACTATTTGGTATATATTATTGTGTTGGAGTGGTTAGAATTGAAAATCATAGTCATATGCTAGAAATTACGTGTTAACTTGCGATTTTATGCGTTTTTAAGCGTTTTTGGCACTTTTGCGCATAAAGTAGCTCAAACTTGGTTTGTTTTGCACGAAACTTGGCACACAACACTATTTGATATATATTATTGTGTTGAAGTGGTTAGAATTGAAAATCATAGTCATATGCTAGAAATTACGTGTTAAGTTGCGATTTTATGCGTTATTAAGCGTTTTTGGCACTTTTGCGCATAAAGTAGCTCAAACTTGGTTTGTTTTGCACGAAACTTGGCACATAACACTATTTGGTATATATTATGGTGTTGAAGTGGTTAGAATTGAAAATCATAGTCATATGCTAGAAATTACATATTAAGTTGCGATTTTATGCGTTTTTATGCTTTTTTGTTACTAACATCTAATTTTTTCTTAGTGCTTTCAACAACCTTCTAATTCCGTTGATTGCGGCTACCACACTCTCAAATACATGGAGGATATCTTAAAATCCGTAAAGGTGGTTGGAGTCGAAAACATAGATGTCGTAATTATTTGTTACGTTCTTAAATTATTATTATTGGTAAAATCTAATGTTTACTAATCTTTTAATTTTATATTATATTATAGGTTTTATACGATATTCGGAGGGAAACATGCCCTCTGAGAAGTGGAGAGATGTGCGAATTAAAAGACAAGATTGCCGCGTATCTTGCTAATTTTTGTCCTTGATAAATTGTATTTAGTATAGATTTTTTAGGACTTTAATGTTATTATATATATATATATATATATATATATATATATATATATATATATATATATATATATATATATATATATATATATATATATATATATATATATATATATATATATATATATATATATATATATATATATATATATATATATGTGTGTGTGTGTACGTACATAATATTATATTATATATACGATCGAGAGTTTATTATTGTAAAGAGATTATTGGTGATTATTTGTGATTATCATTGGATTATTATTGGATTAATCATTTTTATTACATTGTACATTATTATTGGATTATTATTAGTATAAAACAAAAAAAAGAAAAAAAAATAACAACTATTTGCTGCGGTCAGCCCCCAAAATCGCAGCAAATAAGTGGCATTATTTGCTGCGGTTTTGGGGGCTGACCGCAGCAAATAATGCCACTTATTTGCTGCAGTTTTGGGGTTTGACTGCAGCAAATAATGCCCTTTTTTGCTGCGGTGTTTAACCGCAGCATTTAAAATAGGTCATTTGCTGCTATCAGTATTGCTTGGAGCCAAAACCGCAGCAAATAATGGCCAAAAAACCGCAGCAAATGAGGTTTTTTCCACTAGTGAAATGACATTTAGCAAATCTCTTAGGAACTGTCATTTGTCATTTTACAGTTCTTTTAGTATATGTTATGATTCTAAATGTTTACATATATAAAAATATAATTTTAAACAATGGTGCGCAAGTATATATAATACATTATCGTTATTAGGTTTAATTTTTTACATTAATATGTTCTATTTAATACAATAATATTAAAAGAATTTGATTAAAGACAAAGATAAACAAAAGATGTTTAAATTATATTAAAATTTCAAATAACACAAGAGTAGTTGTTTCGAACACAAAGTGATTTATTTCACAGTCTCACTATGAAATGTGCCCTATAAATAAATTAAATGGACCAAAAGTGTGATAAAAGTTTTTTGGTTTAATAAAAATTGGTTAACATATGGCTTTTAATACGCCTTTGATATTATAAAACAAATATTATTGATATGGATTGCAGAAAATTAATTTTGACTAATTAAGATGATGTTGTTACTTGTTTTACATCGTAATAAATATCGTGTAAAAGATTTTGTAAATCATTTCCAAAAGTAAATACTGCTAGTCAAGAATAAATTGATCAAATGAATTTTAAATAATCAATGTTGCACTGTAAAATTGTTGCTCTATTTATTATTTTTTTGGAATAATAAAAAACTGTTAAAACTGAATATTGTACTTATTAGAATTTATAATCTATTTTTTTTGTTCAAAACATAAATGGATTGTTGTTAATTTATGATTCAATCAAAGATTTTATGAAACATGAGATCTGAATTTTATCAGTTTTTTAATCACTTTTTAAAAAAAATTATAGAGTTGCCAAATTCAAAACAAAATAATATAACAATTAAATTACCCTATTAAAAAAATGACATTTGACAAATCTCTTAGGAATTGCCATTTGTCATTTTACAGTTCTTTTAGTATATGTTATGATTATGATTCATGATTATGTTATAATTTAAATTAATATATATTTCAAAAATAATTTATTACTTATGTATAAAAAAATTTTAAAATAATTAATTTCTTTAAGATTCTTATTTAGATATAAAGAATTAATGTAAAAGTATATTTTAAATACTTACTAAATTTAAGTTTAAATTTATTTATGAAAATAAATTGTCATGCACACAATTAATTATAATCTTATTAAATTGATACTTTTATATATTTTATTTAAGTTTAAATTTATTTATGAAAAATATATTTTATTTTTTTTTATTAAGAATCAATTTGTTTATTAAATCATTTATGATTCTCATTCCAAACGCCTTATATTAAAGACTAAATGCCATTGCAAACGACAGCTAAAAGTAAACAAGAAAATGTTACCGTTGAGCAAGGATACATTAAATATTACCGTTGTTGAGTTGGAAACCAATGCAACCTACTAAAACTTTCCTCTTTTCTGATAGCTATAATTAGGAAAAGGTACTTGTAATCAACAAGGGTCTCTGCAACTCTCAAATCACACATCAAATGATTCTCATTGGCTATTGTCTTCCCCTTTCTCTCTCTATCCATCTACTTCTACGGAATATGGGTAATGGAAACACCAAAAAATAACGAGAACCCGAACCCGAACTCCCGAACACATGTTCCGGTCTCGGGCTCAAATAAGGTATCCGGCCGGCGCTGATGGTGGTGGTGGATCGGTTTGGTAAAAAGAAGAAACGTGAAAGTGGTACAAGTAGAAATGATTACAAGTGAAGATTGTGAATCGAGAATCAATTCAGGGTAAGTAAAATGTAATGTATTTTTTTGTAAAGTATTAAAATTGGATTACTTTGTTGAGTTTTTGGTAGTAAATGTTTATTTTACAAATTAGTTATGTTTGATTGTGTTATCTTGATGGGAAATTTGCGGAATGGTGTGTCTTTACCTGTATTTGTTAAATCATTCGTATTTTGCTGTTGAGTTTTGATAGAGAATGTATAGTTACGAGTACACATTTTCAAGTTGTTGATGGTCTTTTCTATGCGAAAAATTTGAGTGAATTTCAATGCGTTTTGGTTTATTTGGGTGATATCCATTTCATTGTTGATGAAATTATTATGTGGGTTTTGCCCTTCTTAAGGCTTATTGATTAGTTTTGGTGTCAATGAATTTTCAAATTAGGGTTATGTGTAGGAATTCATTTGGATTGAATTGTAATTACGAGTACACCTTTAAGGTTTCTATGTATAGTTACGAGTACACATTTCATTTAGTTTGATGTTGGTTATTAGGGAACATTTTAGGCTATAAAGGAAAAACTTGTATCTTGTTCATCATTGATGAGAGTCTAATTATGACCTTTAAGGCTTATAAATTTGTGTTCGATGTTGATAAACGTACAAATTAGTGTTTTATGTCAAGACTCATGAGAATAAATGTAGGTATTAGCGTTTGATGCTGATGAATTTATAAATAAGGGTTTTATGTAAGGATTGAAAAGAAGAATGTATTGTGATGATTTAGTATTTTAGATTTTGCTAGATTTTGCTTATAGTTCGAAGACTTACCGTGTCTGAGTGTTCTGGTAGAATTGTGCATATTGCTGGGTATGTCGAAGATAAAGTGACATGTTAATTTCGGTTTACAAGGTACAATAGGTACGGCATTTTCTTTGGTAGCCCATAAGATATATATGAAAGGAGAGGCTAATGACCTCACTCAAGGATCAAAGTATGAAGTTTAAGTTGGATGTTTATGTTGTGTCAAAGTTTAGAAACAAATAATGCAATATAATGATGAATGACAATAATAAGTAAATAATTAAGATAAAGATTTAATGTGGTTCACCAATCTTAGGCTACATCCACCATCTAACCTAAGATTTATATTAATGTGTTTAAAGCATAAACTACAAACAGTCGTGGTGGAGGCCAGCTGTGAGCCGTCGACCCAATGGCTAGGGCGAGCAGCCTGTCGAGCAAGGGATCAGTAGCCTCTGGTTCTCTTCTTCCTTATCCATGCTAAGCCACAGTCTCCGATGCTTCTTACACTCAATGCCAGGATTGATTACTTCCCTTTAAAACTCTTCACATGTCAAAGATACTACCCATAGTATCATGTACTTTGGATTCCCATCAAACTAAACCACCAACATGTGATACATTGTCCTCTTCTTACCTTCACTAGCTAAAATGATTAATTAACTTAATCATGTTATAATTACGTGGTAACACAAGTCACTAATAATCCTAACAATATAAGTTTAGGTTTAAATATTTTTTTTTGTATAGTTAACTAATGTTTGTAGAAGTTATTTTTACATTTCTTAACGTAAAAAGTTTTGGGAAGTTAAATTTCTGATTCATCCGTCTGAGTACTCATCCAACATGAAGAGATTTTTGAGCCTAAATGGTGAGCTGAAGTTGGGAAGCATGAAATCTCACGATTGCCATGTAATGATGCAAGTGTTCTTACCAATTGCAATTCGTGGAATACTGTCAAAACATATGAGATATGCTATTACCGAGCTATGTTCGTTCTTCAACACAATTTGTAGTAAAGTTCTTGATCCCTTTAAACTTGATGCTCTTCAAGTCGATGTGATTGTAACTTTATGCAAGTTTGAGATGTATTTTTCACCTTCTTTCTTTGACATAATGGTTCATCTTATTGTCCATCTCGTTCGTGAGATCAAGCTTTTGGGTCCAGTTTTTTTAAGGTGGTGTTATCCTTTTGAAAGACACATGGGTGTTTTACAAAACAAGGTGAGGAATCCAGCACAACCCAAGGGGAGTATGACTCAACGCACTGTGAACGATAAGATTAGTATTTATAGCAGAGTGTTTAGCCATGGCAAAGCCTATTGGACTTCTCACCTCTCGACATGAAGGAAGACTTGAGGGAAAAGGAACAATTGGCTTCAAATCGATTACACCTCCTCGAGACAATCTTCTACAAGCACACTTGTATGTGTTGTATCATATTCCTGAAGTCCATCCTTTTTTTAGTGATCATTTAGATATATTGCGCGCAAAATATCCTTGTAAAGGGGATAGAGGATTGATGCAGTTGCATAACAAGACGTTTATTGATTAGTTTCATGATCGAGTAATAAGTGAAGAACTCAAGGGTGTATCAAAATATCCTTGTTAAGTGGTTAGCTTTTGGTCGTCGTGGTGATTTCAACAAATATGAGGGTTACGATGTCAATGGCTTCACATTTTGGACTGAGGGTCAAGATAAGAAGTCATCTTATCTACAGAATAGTGGAGTTTCTATTTTGGCGTCATCTACATTTTACGCGAGTGCCAAGGATCAAACGCCGGTTGATGTTAAATTGGTATACTACGGGCGGGTACATGAAATATTGGAGCTTGACTACTGTAATTTCACTATTGGTCTTTTTAAATGTAAGTAGGTAGATAATAATAGACGATGCATAAAAAATGACGACCTTTGTGGATTCACTCTTGTAGACTTAGCTCGTTTGGGTGATAGTGAAGAGCCATTCATAGTAGCCACACAAGCCAAGCATATTCTACATTGTATGACCCGTTTGATAAAAAATGGTTTATTGTTGTACCGGGAAAAAGAAGCATCCTTGGTGTAGGTGATGTTGAGGATGAGGAAGAATATGATGCTTTTGAAGACTCTCCACCCTTTATCAATCCAAAGTCAGTGGATTAAGTTTTTTTGGTTTGTTTTGAATGAAACTTTATACACAATACTAATTGCTATATATTATTGTGTTGAACGTATTAGAATTGTAAATCATAGTCATATTCTTAATTTTACTTTGTAAGTTGCGATTTTAAGGTTTTTTAAAGCTTTTTTGGCACTTTCGCGTATAAATTAGCTTAAATTTGGTTTGTTTTGCATGAAACTTTGCACACAACACTGTTTGGTATATATTATTGTGTTGAACGTATTAGAATTGTAAATCATAGTCATAATCTTAAATATTACTTGTGTTCTAATATATTTCTATTCTTACATTTTCAGGTATTGATATACAATGCATCTTTTCAGAGACGAAATTGTCCTCGAGATTGAGACCTCAGATAATGAGCAACATAGTCATGACATTGAAGAGGACCAAATTGTGAGATACGAGCGTATGGCTGAAGACGCCCTACCACTTAACAATGATTATGACACTGAAGACGCCCCACCAATGGATGCTCCCACTAGTAAGAAACGAAATGGGCGAGGTTCTACAAAAAACCTCAAATTGACAGAACCCTTGCATTTAGAATACAATGCATTGGGTCAACCCTGTGGAAAATGGCGTAGGCAATATGGAAAACAAGTGGGCCTATGTATGCGCAAGATTTCCATATTGTACGCATGGAACGAGATTCCAGAGGGTTTGAAGAACTCTCTATGGAATGATACTGTGGAGAGTAGGAAGAGGAAAGGAAAAAGGAAAGAAGAATAAACTAACCATGGTTAGGTTAAATTCAAAATTTAACGGACATTTAACGAAAAAATCATTAATAGTGTCACGGTTGTAATTTGCATATATACTTGGGGGTTACCATTGAAATACACTAGGGTACATTGATAATATCCCTTAATTTAATTGACACTAATAAATATAATTCTTTTTTTTTGTAAAATCTTTTTCACATCGAGAGCGATGAGGAGAAGAAGAATGTGTTGCTGAAAGATTCAGAGATTTTTAAATCCAAGCTAGTAACTGGCTGAATCACGAAGAAGCGTGCCCGCACGACCAAATAGGTCAAAACGAGAAACGAAGGTGGAAAGCAAGCACCTTCGAAGATACCCTACGAAATATGGGGTCACATATCAAAGAAGGAATGGGAGGGTTTTGTTGCCAAAAGAACAACTCCCATTGAAGTTGTAAGCATTCACATTTGATTTCCATTGATTAATTATGAAAAGCGTGGTAAAAGCTTCTGAATCAGCAAGCAAAAGAAAGTTTTACCATCGCTTGAGCCCAAAAACGTACGATGAGGTCCGAAAAGATTGGGTGAATGCAGGTTTATACCCCAATCAAAGTCCAGCCACACACCCTCATCTACGACTACCTCCGTATCCGTGAATACTCCTGCTGGAGATCGGGTGCGAGATTTGGTATTGCGGATTTCATTCTCGAGATGCAAGTGGTAAATCAATCACTGATCCGGAAACGAAGAAGGTTGCTGAAGAAGGAAAAAGAAGCTACGGGGGAGTTCACCTCAAGAGGCAATGTTGACGCATTGCATATGGTCTTAGGGAAAGACCATAGAGGGCGGGTAGTTGGAAAAGGAGGCGTCCACGTAGGGTTAAAGAAGGCATTTGGCAAAGAGTGTGTTACTACTCAATCCCGAACGATGCCACTTGATGAAGTAGCAACCCTCTGAGCAGAAATTACGAAAGACGTTCTCACTAAGGTGGCACTCGTGTTGTAGAAGATGGGAGCACCTATTGTTGACTTGGCAAACCTGATTGTCGAGGATCAGCAAAGTCAACATGTGGATCCTAACGCTTCGGTCGAGCCAACACTCGAGCCCATTACCCGCGTAGCACCCCAACCCATTACTACCCCTGAAGGCCAAAACCCCACACCGGAGACAATGTACTCCGTTGTTCAAAATCCGGACCCAACTCCGGAGCCAGTGGTACAGGTACATAGTTTTTAAATATATAAGCACTTATTAATTTAAATTGCAACGTGTTTTAATATTTACTATGATGCTTATTATACTAAACTTAACAATTTTCCGGAGACGACTCTTTGTTCTCTTTTGCTGCCTCAGTTAGATGTTGCTAGTGATGGCGACTTAATTGAGGTTACAAATGGTGTGGCCCAGCCAACCAAAGAGGAACAGTGCATTCGATGCCTGTTACAAGTGGCCACATCAGTGTGACCGTGGAAACTATTCTAAAGGGCTTTGAAGATTTTTCACTCCCGGTTCCAATGCCAGAATGGAGCCTTGAGAAACTATCAGACGCCCTAAGTAGTTTCGTCGCATGGCCATATGCTTGGGTCCAATTCACTAACATGGTAATAATCATTTGTACCTTATTTATTTTTATTTTTTTAATTGCATGCTTATACTAATTTAATTGTATAAAATGAAATAGCAAAAGAGTCCAAAGGGATTTAGGAGAGAGACCGGTTCCTCATCAAAGGTGTCGACTGGGTCAAAGTCGATGTCAAGCACTTCAATTTTGACTGACGCGGAGCTAAAAGATCTCTCTTAAGATTGCAAATGGCTGCACACTTGTGCATCTCGCATAAGTAAGGAGGACCCAATCATTCTAAACCTGCAGAAGGAACAATTTTGCTTCTTAGAGAGCCCATTTGTAACTATCGGTCCAAGTGACATTAGACAATTTTAGAGAGGAGAGACGTTGAGCGTAGCTCTTATCCATGTCTACATGAGGTGATGTTCATTATCTTATAAGTTAGTTATTGTTGTTTAAATGTTTTAATAACTAAATTACTGACAAAGTTTTCTTATTCGTGAGTTTAGTGCGGCTTACGAGGAGCTAATTTCTTACCAACCTCTAATAAAAATTGGATTGTTTTGTCCTGAGTCGATTTCGGGTACTAAAAGTGTAAATGATCCAAATGACGTCAAAGCATACATTGAGACTTCTTTGACTAATTCCCTTGCATCTAAACACACGTTCATTCTGGCTCCATATGTGAAAGAGCAAGTTTTATTTTTGAAATTGAACTTATCTTTTGATTTTTAAGTTCACAAAATCTCTAATTTGTTGATTTTAAATGTGCGTTGGTAATTTGCATTGAATACTTTTTGGTCATTTGTCCTTTAACGAACACTGTGCACGTCTTTGACTCATTACAAAACCTCAAACTCCGCCAGAATGAACGTGTGTTTAGATGCAAGGGAATTAGTCAAAGAAGTCTCAATGTATGCTTTGAATTTGGATCATTTACACTTTTAGTACCCGAAATCGACTCAGGACAAAACCATCCAATTTTTAATGGAGGTTCGCAAAAATTTAGCTCCTCGTAAACCGCACTAAACTCACGAATAAGAAAATTTTGTCAATAATTTGATTATTAAAACAATTAAACAACAATGCTTAACTTGTAAGATACTGAACATCACCTCATGTAGACATGGATAAAAGCTACGTCGAACATCTCTCCTCTCAAAAATTGCCCAATGTCACTAGGACCAATAATTACAAATGGGCTCTATGAAGCAGAATTGTTCCTTCTGCAAGTTTAGAATGATTGGGTCCTCCTTACTTATGCGAGATGCACAAGTGTGCAGCCATTTGCAATCTTATGAGAGATCTTTTAGCTCCGCATCAGTCAAAATTGGAGTGATTGCCATCGACTTTGACGCCGTCGACACCTTCCTGAGGAACCGATCTCTCTCCTAGATCCTTTTGGACTCTTTTGCTACTTCAAATTATACAATTAAACTAGTGTAAGCATGCAATTAAAAAAATAAAATAAATAAGGTACTAATGATTCTTACCATGTTAGTGAATCGGACCCAAGCATATGGCCATGTGACGAAACTACCTAGGGCGCTTGATAGTTTCTCAAGGCTCCATTCTGGCATTGGAACCGGGAGTGAGAAATCTTCAAACTCCTTTACAATAGTTTCTACGGTAACACTGATGTGACCACTTGTAACAGGCATCGAATGCACTGTTTGGTCCTCTTTGGTTGGCTAGGCTAAACCATATGCAACCTCAGTTAAGTCGCCATCACTAGCAACACCTAACTGAGGCAGCAAAAGAGAACAAGGAGTCGCCTCCTGAAAATTGTGTCGTTTAGTATAATAAGCATCATAATAAAATATTAAAACGCGTTGCAATTTAAATTAATAACTGCTTATATATTTAAAAACTATGTCCCTGTAGCACTGGCTCCGAAGTTGGCTCTGGATTTTGAGCAACGAAGTTTATGGTCTCCGGTGTGGGGTTTTCCCCTTCATGGAAAGTAATGGGCTGGGGTGCTACGGGGGTAATGGGCTCGGGTGTTGGCTCGATTGAAGCATTAGGATCCCCATATTGACTTTCTTGATCCTCGACAATCAGGTTTGACAAGTCAACAATAGGTGCTCCCATCTTCTGTAACACGACGGCCAGTTTGGCGAGGACGTCCTTCGTAATCTCTGCTCGGAGGGTTGCTACTTCATCCCGCAACGTCGTTCGGGATTGAGTAGCAACACACTCTTTGCCGAATGCCTTCTGTAACCCCACGCGGACGCCTCCCTTTCCGACTACCCGCCCACTGTGGTCTTTCCCTAAGACCATATGCAATGCGTCAACATTGCCTCTTGGGGTGAACTCCCCCGTAGTTTCTTTTTCTTTCCAGCCCATATGTTCAAATAAAAAGTGACATATATAGCAATTAGTATAAGTAAATCAAAGCCAAAGAATACAAAACAAATCAAGAATATACTTAATAATTTCAAAATTCACCACAGCATCAGCAACCTTCTTCGTTCCCGGATCATTAATGGTACATTTACCACTTGCATCTCGGGAATGAAGCCCGCAATACCAATCACGCACCCGATTTCCAGCAGGAGTATTCACGGATGCGGAGGTAATCGTAGATGAGGGCGTGGATGAACTTTGATTGGGGTATAAACCCGCATTCACTCACTCTTTTCGGACCTTATCGTACGTTTTCTGGCCCAAGCGATGGTAAAACTTCTTTTTGCGTGCAGAATCAGAAGCTTTACCACGCTTTTCCTAATTAATCAATAGAAATCGAATGTCATGTATTAGTTTAATGACTGAATCAAAAGAAGTAAATTCAAATAAAAAACTATTATATAATATGAAATACTTCCAACTTCTACGGGAGTTGTTCTTTTGGCAACAAAGGCCTCCCAATCCCTCTTCGATATGTGACCCCATATTTCGTAGGGCATCTTCGAAGGTGCTTGCTCTCCACCTTCGTTTCCCGTTTTGACCTTTTTGGTCGTACGGGCCTCTTCGTAATCCAGCCAGTTACTAGCTTGGATTTGAAATCTCTAAACAGTTGAAAGAAACCCATTCTTCTTGTCCTTATCGCTCTCGATGTGGAAAAGATTTTACAAAGAAGTTATATTTATTACTGTCAATTAAATTAATTTTAAAATTAAACTAAATGAGTAAAAATAGTAAAGTTGCTTACCACAGTAGCATTCCATAGAGAGTTCTTCAAACCCTCCGGAACCTCGTTCCATGCGTGCAATATGGAAATCTTGCGGATACATAGGCCCACTCGTTTCCATATTGCCTACGTCATTTTCCGCAGGGTTGACCCAATGCATTGTATTCCAAATGCATGGGTTCTATGACTTTGAAGTTCTTCGTAGGACCTCGCCCTTTTTTTACTTACTAGTAGTGGGAGCATCCATTGGTGGGGCATCTTCAGTCTTAAAATCATTGTCAATTGGTGGAGCGTCTTCAGCCATACGCTCGTATCCCACAATTTGGTCCTTTTCACTGTCGTAACTACGATGCTCATTATTCGATGTCTCAATCTCGGGGACAATTTCGTCTCTGAATAGATGCATTGTATATAAGTACCTGAAAGAGTATGAATAGAAATATATTAGAACATAAGCTAAGTAATATTAAATATATGACTATAATTTACAATTCTAATACGTTCAACACAATAATACAAGCTTTAAATTCATACCTTGTAAATCACTTAATTCAAATGTATTCCTTCCGTGTGATCTACACGCATATAACCAACATCTACATCATCTACATCATCTTGATCCACTGATTTTGGATTGATAAAGGGAGGGGAGTCTTCAAAAGATTCATATTCTTCCTCATCCTCAGCATCACCTATACCAAGGATGCTTCTTTTTCCCGGTACAACAATAGACCATTTGTTATCAGACGGGTCTACAATGTAGAATACTTGCTTGGCTTGTGTGGCTAGTATGAATGACTCCTCACTATCACGCAAACGAGCTAAGTCTACAAGAGTGAATCCACAAGGTTCGTCATTTTTTATGCATCGTCGATTATTATCTACCCACTTACATTTGAAAAGACCAATATTTAAAGTAGAGTAGTCAAGCTCCCATAATTCATGTACCCGCCCGTAGTATACTAATTTAGCATCAAGCGGCGCTTGATCCTTCGCACTCACGTAAAATATAGATGACGTCAAAATAGAAACCCTACTATTCTGTAGATAAGATGACTTCTTGTCTTGACCCTCAGTCCAAAATGTGAAGCCATTGACATCGTAACCCTCATATTTGTTGACATCATCATGTGGACCAAAAGCTAACCACTTAACAATTTCTGATATACCCTTGACTTCTTCGGATATTACTCGATTATGAAACCAATTAATAAACGTCTTGTTATTCAACTACATCAATGCCCTATCCCCTTTAGAATGATGTTTTGCGCGCAATATATCAAAATGCTCACTCAAAAAAGGATGAACTTCCGGAATATGATGCAACACATACAAGTGTTCTTGTAGAAGGCTGTCTCGAGGAAGTGTGACCGATTTGGAGCCATTTGTTCCTTTTCCCTCAAGCCTTCCTTCATGTCTAGAGTTGGGAAGTTACTAATCTCATCGCTATAAAGTTACTAATCTCATCGCTCACAGTGCCTTGAATCATACTCCCCTCGGGTTGTGATGGAATCCTCACCTTGTTTTGTAAAACACCCATGTGTCTTTATAAAGGATAACATCACCTTAAAAAAACTAGACCCAAAAGCTTGATCTCACGAACGAGATGGACAATAAGATGAATCATTATGTCAAAGAAAGAAGGTGGAAAATACATCTTAAACTTGCATAAAGTTACAATCACGTCGATTTGAAGAGCATCATGTTTAAAGGGATCAAGAACTTTACTACAAATTGTGTTGAAGAACGAACATAGCTTGGTAATAGCATATGTCACATGTTTTGGCAGTATTCCACGGATTGCAATTGGTAAGAACACTTGCATCATTATATGGCAATCGTGAGATTTCATGCTTCCCAACTTCAGCTCACCATTTAGACTCACAAATCTCTTCATGTTGGATGAGTACCCAGACGGAACCTTAATGCCATACAAAGACTCACAAAATGTCCGCTTCTCTGCTTTGGAGGCAAATAAACTTTGTCATTACTTATCTTCTTCTTACCGCCCTTTCCCTTATTACTGCCACCAACTTCATCAGCTTTATTTCTTTTCGTACTAATCTTAACATGTGCCCACAACTCCGGACGAAGACCCTTACATTCAAACCAAACCAACTTGCACGGCCCTAACATCCTTTGTCTTACAAGAATATTCATGAGAGTCCCGAGTATGGCATCGCATATATTTTTCTCTATATGCATAATGTCAAGACAATGCCTAACCTTTAGATCTCTCCAATATGAAAGTTTTCAAAAGATTGATTATTTTTTCCTTAATCGGTCTTCACCGCCTTGCACTTGCCCTGTTTTACCAAATACAGTCTCAACTCCCTTAACCTGTTCATAAACCTCATAACCGGTCAACGGTTGACGAGCTACACGGTCCTCAACCTCCCCGTTGAACATCTTCTTCTTCTGATCTCGTGGGAGGAACTTTCGATGGTGCATGAATACGTAGTTGCACTTAGGAATCCACATGGATTCTATGTCATCGATACATATTTGGCATGCTTTCTTCCCTTTGTTCTTATACCCCGATAAGTTACCATATGCCGGAAAATCATTAACGGTGCATGATTGCACGAAAGGTGAACTCCTCATTAGCATATGCATCAAACACGAAAACGCCTTCATCCCACATCTTTCTCAAATCCCCAACGAGAGATGCAAGATATACATCTATGTCATTGCCAGGTTGTTTAGGAACCGAGGAAAGAAGCGAAAGCATAATGTACTTACGCTTCATACACAACCTAGGTGGCAAATTATAAATCACTAACAGTACCGGCCAAGTACTATGTTGAGAACTAAGATTGCCGAATGGGTTCATTTCATCCGTACACAGTCCGAGCCTTAAATTACGAACCTGATCCCCAAAAGTCTTATGCAACCTATCAATACTCTTCCACTCTGGAGAATCAGATGGATGTATGAGCAAGTGACCTTTCTCCACCTTATCTGCATGCCACCTCAAATTTAACGCATCTTTCTTTATAGAAAACAAGCGCTTGAATCTAGGTATTATTAGAAGATACCACAATACCTTAGCCGGGGCCCTTTAGCATCCCGAGCCCTTTGCGCTGATAGCGCAATAACCCATATCTAGGACACTCTTCTAAGTTTTCGTTTTCATTCCGATACAACACACAATCATTCAGACACGCATGAATCTTCTGGTACTTAAGCCGAAAGGACACATGAGCTTTTTGGTATAATATGTCGACTTTGAAAGTTCATTTCCCTCAGGAAGCATCACCTGACGCTTCTAATAACATTGTGAAACTAGCGTCACTCCAATTGAAGTTTGACTTAATGTTGAAAATTTTCAACACTGTTGTTATTTTGGTGAACTTTGTACATCCAGGGTACAAAAGCTTTTGAGAAGCCTCTGTCAACAAGTCAAAAACACGAGGACATTTTCCTAACTCATCCTCGACTCCCTCCATCATCTCATCAACACGATCTACATCCTCATCGACATTCTCGTCATCTGTCTCATACCCATCAACATGATCTACTACATCCTCATTGACATCAGCCTCATTATTTACGTCCTCAACAACACTTTTCTCTTTGTAAACTCCTTCATCACCATGCCAAACCTAAACATGATATTGAGGTCTAAACCCACGTCGACGTATGTGCTCCCTAAGGATATCAACACTATCTACCTTTGATATATTGCCATAAGTGACACATGGGCAATAAAAACCAACTCCCCACGTCCTAACTTGATGTTCAACTACAATACTACAAAATTCTAATACGCCATCAATAAATTCTGACAATTCAATGCTTTCACACATCCAAGAACGATCTTTTGTCATCCTAATTAGTATGATTAATTAATTCAAAAAAAAATTAATACATAACTTTTAACATATATAATTTTATCCGAATTAACCCTATTTAACCATATATAACCAAAAACATATTTTAATGACAAAACATATATAACAAAAAAAGGCCATTTTCTTTAATCAAATACACAAATATCAAAATAATAAGAAACTAATAATATACAACTACATACATAAGTAAATTATTCACATTCAATCTACCCGAAAACTCCTAATTGATTAAAATTAATCACATTCAAATATTCATGTACATACATATAAGTGAATTATTCACATTCAAATATTCAAGTACATACCTTGGTAATTAGATATGATAATTTTTTTTCTACAATTGGATTATCTAACTTACAGTGAAAAACAAAATCAAAATTAGTATTAAAAAAAAAACTAAATCCATAAAACACAATGAAGCTAAACTTGAAGAACTTAAATAAAGATTGAAAAATTTATACCTTGAAGAAGAACAAGAAGACTTAGCCCTAATTTCGTGGGTTTCGTGGGTTTTTGAAGGAAAAGCAACAATGGTGGGTTGAAATGTGATAGATTAAAACAAGGAAAATTAACAATATGTTGAAATTTCATGGGTCTTTGAAGATGAAGAAGGAAAAGCAACAATGGTGAGTTTTTGAAGGAAACGAAGAACAGTAGTATGTAAGAAGTGACAATGGTGGGTCTTCGAAGAACAATGTTGGCGGGTTTTTGAAGATGAAAGTTGAATTTTACGTGGGTTTTGAAGAACACAGTAGTATGCAAGTTTAGGAAGAACAATACAGTAATATGCAAGAAGTGTAAAAAATTTTGAGGCTTTGCCCTATAATGCTGCTGGCGGGATTTTGAAAGAAGAAAAAACAAGAGTATATGCTGCGGGCTGAGAAAAACCGCAACATATAATTGATTATATGTTGCGGGCTACAAAAAACGCAGCATATAATTGATTATGTGCTGCGGGCATCAGAAGAACCGCAACATTTGTAGTATATTTTTTTTCTTTTTTTCTTTTTGCTATTTAATGCTGCGTCTAAAGAAAACCGCAACAAATGACACGCAGTAGATAAAATGTTAAACAAGCATACTTTCTATTCAAACCCCCCCCCCCCCCCCCCTAGAGAGTATTCAACCTCCTATCAACTTTCAATTGGCATAAGAGCTGAGTTTCTCATATAAAGATTAATATCTTGTGATGGATCCGATAGGAGAAGGGTTGTTTGCTCAAGGTCGTTCGTGCTCTAGGCCTCCTTTGTTTTGCGGAATAAATTCGTCTCATTGCAAAATTTTGATGAAGATGTTTGTGATTGATCAAGATGTGGAACTTTGGGACATAATAACTAAAGGACCTAAGGTATCCATGAAAAAGGACGCTGAAGGAAATGATGTGGTAAAATCCGAATCCGAATACTCACAAAGTGATTTGGAATCCATTTCCAAAAATTATAGGACAATGAATCAATTATGTTGTGCTTTGAATGGTACCGAGTTTAATAGAGTTTCATCATGCACAAGTGCTAAGGAAATATGGGATAAGTTAGTTGTGACTTATGAAGGAACAAGTCAAGTAAAGGAGACTAAGATCAACATCCTTATGCATCAATACAAAATGTTCAACATGAAAAAGGATGAGAATATTAATGAAATGTTTACTCGTTTTACATTAATTACTAACAGTTTGGATTCTCTTGGCAAAACTTTTACTAATGCAGAAAAGATCTAGAAGGTCTTGAGGTGTCTTCCAAGATCCAAATGGGGTCCAAAAGTCACCGCCATCAAAGAAGCTCAAGACTTGAGAGTTTTATCACTTGACGATCTTCTTGGAAAACTCAGAACTCATGAACTTACCCTACATGATGATGGAGAAAGTAATGTAACACCTTTCATGAAGATTCTTGCTCTGAAGGCAACGAAACATCTTGAATCCTCAAGCGATGATGAAGAAAGTGATGATGAGGAAGATCCATTTGCCTTGATCACAAGAGGTCTAGAAGGAATCATGAAGATGCGCAAAAGATTTAAGAAATTTAAATCTAGAAACAAAGGTAAATCTTCAAACTCTAACTCTAATTCTAGAACTAACAAACTTGCTTGCTTTGAATGTGGATCTATAGAAGATCTTGTAAAAGAATGCCCTAAGAAGAAAAGGGAATCTTACAAGAAAAACAAGAAGAAACAAGCAATGGTTGCTACATGGAGTGATTCCGAAGGATCAACCGAACTTGAAAGTGAAGATGGTCAAGCTCACTTATGTCTTATGGCTAATGATGATAAAGATGATGATCTAGATCAAAATCATAAAGAGGTACTTGACTTTCTTAACTCTTGTTCTAAAGACGAATTACTTGAAGCTCTCTTTGACATGTTTTAAATTGAAAAGATCTTAAAAGATGAGAAAAACATTCTAGAAAATAGAATTTGTCACTATGCCGAAGGTTTTGAAGACCTTATAAAGAAAAATGAATCGCTAAAGGCTAAAACAGTAAAATTTGAAGAGACTGTCAAAGTCTTAAAAGAAAAGAATCTCAGCAAAACGAAAAAGCTCATTGATCTTAAGAATGAAAACAATGATCTTGAATCCAAGCTCAAGACTCTGAGACATGAGTCTGAGAAAAATTTACAAGCATGAACAAAGCTAAATAACTTCAAATCTAAGTTTACAAAAATGCTTACACGTCAAAAAGGACTCAATGATAAACGGGGTATAGGTTATAATAATGTTACACATAACAATAAGAGTAAAACCATATTTGTTAAGAGTACATACAAACATAGAAGCATACCTACTTGCTCCTTTTGTTACAAAGAAGGACATCTTAAGTTGCATGTCCCTACAGATGTAAGGACAATTATATCATAGAATTCCTTTCCTGTTGAATTACGTGGGCAAATAAAGCAAATATGGGTTCTTTGTAACACCCGAATTTCCTCACTTCCTTCACGATTCTGGTTTCGTTTAAGGGGTTGGAAACCCCTGAATTTCCAACCCCTTAAACGAAACCAGAATCGTGAAGGAATGGAGGAAATTCGGGTGTTACATTCTTAAAGAGACAAGACCACCCAACATGGTTTACCCCGAATATGGTGTCAAATTTGTCACTTGGTTAGCTAAGTAAAGTTGAGAAAGGTTATTTTTTTGTTTTGTAGGGAAAGCTAAAGTGGATCTTAGATAGTGGATGCTTGAGACATATGAGTGGTAAAGTTTCTTTATTTTCTGAAATTAAAAGATGCAATGGCTCGATCACCTTAGGAGACAAAGGTAAATGCAAAATTTTAGGCGTTGACAAAGTTGGTAAGAATCCCTCTAAAACTATTGATAATGCCTATTTAGTTGAAGGTTTAAAATTTAACTTGCTAAGAGTGTCTCAAATATGTGATAAAGGTAATCAAGTAATCTTTGATAAAGAAAAATGTGTTGTTAAAAACCCGAACACCGGAGATATATTTATTACCGCTCTTAGACATGATAATGTTTATGTTTTGAATACAAATGAAATTGCAGCTCAAAATTTCAATTGCTTGAAGGCTATGACAGATGATCCAAAACTCTGGCATAGACGTCTTGGTCACATCAATACGCATACCATGCATTAGACAGTCCTACATGTGACGCATGCATTAGAGGAAAACAAGAAAGAAGTTCATTTAAACCGAAGAAAATGGTAAGTACTTCAAGACCATGTGAACTTTTACATATTGATCTATGTGGTCCAATGCGTGTACGGAGCATACGAGGTAAATCTTACATCTTAGTTACAGTTGATGATTATTCTAGATTTACGTGGGTTGATTTTTTGAAGGATAAAAGTAAAGCCTTGAAACCGTTCTCAAGACGTTGTAAAGAAATGCAAACTCAGTTGAATCTTCCAATAGTCTCGATTAGAAGTGATCATGGGAGAGAGTTTGATCAACTAGGCTTTGATTCCTTTTGTGTAAAATACGGTATAACCCATAACTTTTCAGCTGCTAGGACACCCCAACAAAATGGGGTGGTTGAAAGGAAAAATCGATCCTTAGAGGAAATGGCTAGGATAATGCTTATAGAGAATGGATTAGCCAAACATTATTGGGCCGAGGCTGTTAACGCATCGAATTATGTTTTAAATAGGTGTCTCATAAGACCTATACTTAAGAAAACCCATTACGAGTTATTTAAAGGAAGAAAACAAAACATAGTCTACCTTAGACCATTTGGTTGCAAATATTTTATCTAGAATAATGGTAAGGACAATTTAGGTAAATTTGATGCTAGAAGTGATGAAGAAATATTTCTTGGATACTCATTAAATAGTAAAGCTTATAGAGTTCTACATAAGCGCACAAGTATGGTTGAGGAAAGTATACATATATTATTTGATGAATCCGACAATGAAATATTAGGTGAAGGATTTAAAGAGTTAAACCTTAATAAACATTTTGAGGACATAAGTGATGACGAATTGGATGCCATTGATCCTAGTGAAGTTAAAAGGAAAAACATGCAGGATAACATACAAAGTCTCGATGAGATTGAAGAAAAACAGGTTAAAAACATTGAAGACTCACAGCCTAATCTTGAGACCCAACCTCAAGACCTGGAAACAACTCCTGAACTTACTGTTTTAGATACATCAATTAGAAATTCCTCAACGGAAGTAGGAACAAGTTCTTTGAATGATTACACACCATCCATATTACGTAGAAGACTTAGAATGTCATCTCAACATCCTCTAGAAAACATCATAAGTGATCCAAACAAAGGTACTCAAACTCGATCCCCTCTTAAAATTTATGTGCTTTTTCTGCTTTTGTTTCTCTTGTAGAACCAAAGGATGTTAAAGAAGCAATACAAGAACCATAGTGGATCATTGCCATGCAAAATGAATTAAATGAATTCGAAAGAAACAAAGTTTGGGATCTAATTGAAAGACCACCATATATCATTGGAACTAGATGGGTCTTTCGCAATAAGCTAAATAGGAAGGAGACATTATAAGGAATAAAGTAAGGCTGGTAGCTGAAGGTTATAATCAAGAAGAAGGAATAGATTATGAAGAGACTTTCGCTCCTGATGCAAGGTTAGAATCTATCTATATTATGCTTGCTTTTGCTTCATACATGAATATAAAACTATATCAAATGGATGTTAAATGTGCTTTCTTAAATGGCTACGTGCAAGAGGAAGTATATGTTAAACAACCACCTAGCTTTGAAAATCTCGATCTACCTAATCATGTGTTTAAACTAAACAAAACACTATATGGCTTGAAACAAGCTCTAAGGGCTTGGTATGACAGATTTAGCACACATTTACTTGAAAATAACTTTCAACAAGGTAAAATTGATAAAACGCTTTTCATTAAGACTAGAGTAAATATATTCTTATTGATCAAGTATATGTTGATGATATATTATTTGGAGCTACTAATGATTCTTTGTGAAAGAAATTTTCTGAGATCATGAGCAAAGAATTCGAAATGAGCATGAGGGAAGACTTAACATTTTTACTTGGACTACAAATAAAGCAAAAGAAAGATGGCATATTTATTTGTCAAAGTAAATATGTTAGAAATTTGCTAAAGAAGTACAATATGGATCAATGCAAAGATGCTAATACACCTATGAGTGCAATTAAGTCTAGACCAAGATATAAATGGTAAGAGTGTTGATCAAAAGACTTATAGAGGTATGATTGGTTTCTTTATTGTATTTAACAGCTAGTCATCCTGATATTATGTTTAATGTTTGCTTATGTGCACGTTTTCAAGCTAACCCAAAAGAATCTCACTTAACAGAAGTTAAGAGAATCTTTAGATATTTGCATGAGACTAAAGACTTCAGCTTATGGTACTCTAGTTGTGGAGATTTTAGTTTGATTGGTTTTTCAGATGCTGATTATGCTGGTCATAAGGTGGATAGAAAGAGCACTTCAGGATCGTATCAATTCTTGGGAAATTCATTGATTTCATGGTATTCTAAAAAGCAAAATTCAGTTGCTTTATCTATGGTTGAAGTTGAATACATAGCTGCTGGTGCATGTTGTTCACAAATCTTATGGATTGCACAACAACTTCGAGATCTTCGAGTTGATCTCAAAGTTATTCCAATTAAGTGTGATAACACAAGTGCAATTTGTATTACTAAAAATCCAGTACAACTTTCACGTACAAAACACATTGAGGTTCGTCACCATTTCATACAAGATCATGTTGAAAAAGGTCATATTACTCTATCCTTTATCTCTACAGAAAAATCAATTAGTTGATATATTTATAAAACCTTTAAGTCCTGATAAGTTTGCTTATATTCGAATGGAACTTGGCATGGTAAATGATGTTGCATGAACTAAGGGGGAGTAAGGGTTCAATAGTAAAGGTAAAACGTTACTAAATACTCAGTATGTACTTAGGGGGAATATTTCATTTAATTTACATGATTTTAATTATGGTTGCATATATGTATGTTTATACATGCTT
Source organism: Amaranthus tricolor (assembly GCF_026212465.1). Classification (NCBI taxonomy): domain Eukaryota; kingdom Viridiplantae; phylum Streptophyta; class Magnoliopsida; order Caryophyllales; family Amaranthaceae; genus Amaranthus; species Amaranthus tricolor. The sequence goes on from NC_080048.1 coordinate 29,340,381, forward strand.
TTGAGAAGTGAAGATTAAATTTCAATCTCTTAAATTATTTGTTACATATAAATATATATAAAATGGGATTCATATTTAATTACCTTTAATCAATAAAAGATATTTAACAATCTTAAAACAAAATTGTTTGCTTAAATACATCTTTTGGACGTCAACCATGATTACACTCCTAAATTACACACCCCTTCACGTCACTCTTCCAACCGATCAAGCTACACTAATTGTGCCTAGGGATGGCAACGGGTCGGATCTGGACCGGGTCCAGGTGGACCCGGATCCAGATCCGTTTTCAAGAGCAGGATCCTGATCCGGAACCGGATCCGCGGGTCTAGTTTTGCAAGATTCAGATCCAGATCCGCGGATATTGCGGATTCAGTACCAGATCCGGGTCCAAAATGGGTCCTATTTAAAATGTTTTTTTAAATGTGTTTAGATTGCAATAAAGCGATATTAATAGACTAATGTTAATAATACATATAATTTCACAATGAATCACTCAAAAAAACATTATACAACTTAAAATTGTCATTAAAACTAAGTATTCCTTCATTGATTCATTCACGCCATCTACGTCAGATAATAGCAGAATATGAACTAGAAAAGGAAAAGACATCCAAAGGTCAACTACAACAAAGACAATAGAACTGCTGCTCAATTTAAACAACATTAATCACTAGATTCAAAAGACACAACAGCTCTCGACCAAAGTAAAATTTCATTTAGACCAATAAATCAAATTCATCTACTGGTTGGGTCGAGCAGTACAGAAAAGTTGAGCTCAATAATGTTGGAACATGCACGAAAACTACGAGAGCCGATGGAGAGACATTATTATTTGTCTAACCAGTAAGCATATCTTCACGATCGACCACCAAACTTGTTCATCATCTTGGCTATTATTGGGGCCACCTTCGGATTTCCTTGATGTTTGGCCAAATTTGCTGGGTTCTTCATTATTGGGGCGACTATTTTATTGAAATAAAGTTAAAATTTTAGATTTGAAAACCCCTTCCCCACTCTACTGCGAGAGTGGGAGAGTATGAAAGACAGAGACACAGAGTACAGAGAGAGCGAGAATGCGAGTGGGAGCAAGGATGGAGTTTGAGAAATGGGAGCAGGGAGGGGAGGGAGACGGGGTCGGCTACAGATGGGAGTGGGGAGGACTGAGGAGGGTATTCAAACCCAAATTCAAAACAGGGATAGGGTTACTTTACTCACTTAGGTTAGGCTGATATATATATATAAAAAAAAAAAAAAAAAAAAAAAAAAAAACGGGTCCTCTAGATTCGCGGGTCCGGGTTTGCGTATTTTTCTCAGATCCGGATCCGGACCCGTGAATAATAACAGGATCCGGATCCGACCCGGATCCGACGGGTCTATATTTTTAGGACCCAGATCCGTGAAAACGGGTACGGATCCACGGATCCGGGTCGGGTCCAGTACCCATTGCCATCCCTAATTGTGCCTTTCCCTATGTTGTCAAATTAAATCACTATTAAATGAAGTACAAATGTATTGTACTACATTTCCCTTTTTATAGTGAATGAACCGTCTTTTTCTTGTTCATCCTCTCTTTTATAGTTTGAATTTACTTTTATTCATTCTTTTCATTCTTTTCTTTTCAAGCTTTGAAAAACCCCTTCCATGGCCCCTAAAAGAAAACTTACTAGTTCCTCCTGAAAATCCGAAAAAAGATGAATCATCCAAATCCCCAATGACTGAATCAACAACTCCATTCATTCCCTCACCTCTTACATCCTTAGATGTACCTAAAACCTGGTTTGAAAACCATACTGCATTTGGTCGATGGATTGATACATTCAAACACCGTTCATTATCCTATGTAGACATTCTTGATTAGAACTTCTTTCTATTTGAAGATTTTGAGATCATTTCTTCATTCATCCAAACAACTCTTGGTAAGTTGTTGGATCCCGGTGCTGTTTGATATCCTATTTTGGTCAAAAATTACTACTGTAATTTGTCTATGGTTGATGGTTATCCGGCCTTAAGGAGTTTTGTTAAAGGCCAAGAGATTATAATCTCTAAAACCCTAATTAATGATCTACTAAAATTTTTAAATGTTGCTGATGACTCCACACCAAATATTCTAGCACTTCAAAATGCTAAAGATATGTTTATTCTTGATTCTCATTCTCATTTTTCTCCTAACAAACAACTCACTCACAATGCCTTGAATCTATGTGGAAAATTGTTACATAATCTTCTTGTCAGAACAGTCTTCTCTCGCAATTCATCTTGTGAACTTGTCAGATGTACATCTCATTTTAATGTGGAAAATTGCTTCTTTGAAAAACGTTGATTATGCCTCCCTTATTATTTCAACTATGCGTTTTTGCAGTTCTCCTGTTCGTAATAGTTCCCTTCCTTATGCTAATCTCCTGACCTTATTCTTTGATCATTTTAATTTACTCTCTGATTTAGCAGAAGTAGATTATTCTGGTCCTCAATCTCTTTTCAGCAACATCTTCCCTCCCTTAGAAATTTTTAAAGTTCATGGTAGTATGAGTTGTGTTCGCACTTATCCTTATCTGAAAAAGAGGATCTTCAAAAGATCCATGGCAAAAGGCTCTCTCGTCTTGAACCTCAACTCAAAGAACACACCACCTATTCACATCTCTTGCCTCTTGACTCTAAGGTAAGTGAAATAAAAATGTCTATTCTTGATTTACATGATAAGGTGTCCACATTAACTTTTATGTTAGACACATTTATGAAAGACATGAAGGGTATGGTTGTTGAAGATATGGTTGTAGAAGAAGTTGACGAGGGTAATGCTATAGAGGATGCTATTATAGAGGAACCAAAGGAGAAAGCAAGAGAGAAAGAGGAAGACGAGAAAGAAAAAGAGAAGGAAGCAGTGAAGGAGGAGAATCCACATGAAGAGATTGATGCTACACCCATGCAAACAATTCCACCATCTGTTGAAGCTACACCAATCACCACTTCACCTGGCAAACCCAAGGCTTCCAAGAAGAGAAAGACCCGGTCCAGGAAGTGATTTTATTTTTGTTGGTTGATAAACAATTTTATTTGACGGCTAACAATATTTTTTTTGGTTTAAACAAGACTAACATTATCATCCCTATTTCTTTTTGATGAAAGTCAAAAAGGGGAGAAATTATTATCTAAATTATGTTTATGTTTTGTTTTGCTTTGCATAATGTTAATTCTTGTTTCATATTATATGTTTCTATTTTGCTTTATTAAAAAGGGGGAGAAGTTTTAAAAGAGGGAGAAATTTGAAAATTTTGATTTGCTTAGTTGTTCATCTTAATTGTTTGCTCGGTTGCTTTGTTTTTCATTATTTAGATTATTATTGTTGATTATTTGTTTTGAAAAACAAAGTGTTTCATAGTTACTTGGTTAATGTTTGATGATATGTTCATAGTTACTGATTATTGTTCTTGTTCATGCTCTTGTTTATGACGTTTGATAATCATGATTTTGATGTTAAAATATTGATTTGATGATATGTTGCTACAATTTAATATTGATTATTATTATACTTTTGCATGTATTGTGATTAGTTATTTGTTTACTTGTGATAGTAGTTTATCTTATTAATGATTTCAATATCCATGCTTGAAAATTTATTGGTTTATACTATTCTGTTTTGAAACTGTTTTCAAAGTCTTGAAAACATTCTGCTTTATGATATCTTGTTATTCTTATCATGTTTTAAATTCATGTTAACTTAGAAATATGATTTAGGAAAATATGGTTTTGACTTTCATCAAGGGGGAGATTAAAGAATCAACTCTCTTAAGTGATGATAATTTAAAACACATATTAAATTAAACAATAAATTAAGTGATTATATTTAGTTGTTTAAGTCGGTCCAAAATCATATTAAATATAAAGTGAATAATTGGTATGTATTTTAGTTATTAAATTTGAATTTGAATTTAAAATGTGTGTTTAAGATATTTAGATGATTAAATGTTAAAGTACAAGCTTCACACGTTTTGCTATTAATATTACACGTTTTATATTTGAAATTAAATAAGTTGTTAAGTTATGCTAATTAGAGAGTTTTCTATAAATAAGATGATAATTTAAATTGATGCTAAAAATAGGAAAAGACAATTTAAATTAATGCTAAAAATATGAATTAATTTTGAATAATTATTTACATGTAGAATTATCTGTTTTTGCTGAGTTTTCAATATCTTGTGTGAGTTCTAACATGGTAGCACAACATTGGATGATAATAACAAGTTACAACGCACAATGAAAAAATTATATGAGCTGTCAGTGCAACGTCAGTTTGAGTTAAAGCTTAAGATCTTGAAGACTGACACAGATTATCCAGATCAACGAAATTGACGGATGAAGCTTTCTTGCTCTTCAAGGATATGTTGAAGCATTACATATATTTTAAACGTGCATACTCTCTATTCACCCCTCTAGAAAGTATTCGACCTCTTATCAACTTTCAAAAATTATTTCGGTTCAATCAAATTTAATTATAGTTGAAAAAATTTGATTCGTCTAAATCAAAAATTTATTTTCCTATTTTTATTACCTAAACTAAACTTGATTTAGCTTAACATAACATATTTTGGTTGAACTAAACCAAATTAAGCTGAATCAAACTTTTTACTGAACTAAACTTGATTTAGCCGAATTACAGTCTTAATGTTTGATACTTTTGCGAATTACAGTCTCGATGTCTTTTTTTTTTTTAATTTTTTTTAATGCGAATTACAGCCTCCAAAGTAGCCTTTTGACCAGTAAGTGTCCGGTTCCGTACAATTTTAACCGTTGACCACATTTTTTACCTTTGACTTTCTTTTTTTGTTTTTAATTTTTTTTGAGTTTTAATATTTTTCACATTTAATTCTTTTTTGATAACCCACATTAGTAATAATTATTATTTCTCCCTCCCTTCAATCCTTCCCAGCTACTGAAGTGATTCAACACACATTAGTAATTTAGTGAAATTCAGAATCTTGAAATTGAATAATAATTTATTATCCTTTCCTCTAGTGGATCAATGTCGATCTGGTTGAATTCTGGGCAAAGAGAAAGAATAACAGTTTCAATAGATGATTATCTTTTCCTCAAGTAGATCAATGGTTAATTCGAATTGGTTTAATTCTCTAAGATTTGTCCAAAAAATATTTACCAAACTACCATTCCACGTTTGCCTAGAAAATATTTTGATAAAATTATTAATGGCTGAATTCTGGGCAAGTTTTTCCAACAATTCAACAACTTGGGGGACATTATCGCAATAAATAACACCATTCAGTGTATCAAAGATGAAAGGATTAAGTGGACCACCAAGCTTAATTGATTTTCCGAAAAGAGAGAAACATAAGTCAACGTGAACCAAATGGCAATAACAATTGGTAAGAATACCAATAGAGACTGAAGTTGGTTGAAGAAATTAATAATGTTGGAATGAGGTTGAAGGGGTTTCAATTTGACCATGGAAGAGAATAGCATATTGAAGACAAAAACAGCAGGAAATGGGTGTAAAGAAGCCAATTGATGAAAGAGGGAAAGGGGGAATTCTAAATCTGGAAACCCTAATTTGGATTGTTCTTTCACATGATTAAGCAGCATTTGACGATCATTAATAATTCTATCAAAATAATTTTCAAGTGGATCAAGGGCTGAATTCTCCAAATTCTCCATTATCGCAGGAGGTAAACTTCTCTTTTCCTCTATTGTGTTCATCCATCTTCATTGATACATAAGTTAACTTCTCAATCTTCTTCAAATTAATACTTACCACATTACCAGAGACAATTGAAATCACTATTGCTTTCGATTGGGAATTTAGTTCCTTGCGAAAGGAAGTAGTTTGGGAATTTAGGATTGACTTCGTAGTCGATCGAATCTGAAAATTGAAATCACTAGTGCTTTCAATTGGGAATTTAGGGTTCCTTGCGAAAGGGAGTAGTTTGGGAATATTTATTAATGAAGATGGATGAACGATGAAGGATTTGGAGAGCTTGTTCTTGAATATGATCCAACAGGTTCAATGAAGAAGATTGAGAAAAAGGAATTAAATGTGAAAAAAATATTAGAACTCAAAAAAAAAAATTAAGAACAAAAAAAAAAGAAATGTCAAAGGTAAAAATCGTGGTCAATGATTCGCTCACTTGCTTGAATCCTGGTCAAAAGACTACTTTAAAAGCTGTAATTCGCAAAAAAACATCAAAATTGTATTCGCAACAGCATCAAACATTAAGGCCGTAATTCGCATTCTTTTACCTAAACTAAATTTGATTCAGGAAAACGAAACTTATTTTAGTTTACTAAACTTTATGCAACAGAATCACATTAGATTTAGATGAACAAATCATCATTCAGTTGAATTAAATTTATCTTTTGCTAAGCTAATTTAATTTAGCTAAATCAAACATATTTTTACTAAACTAAATTCAATTCAACTAAATCAAACTTATTTTTACTAAACTAAATTCAATTCAACTAAATCAAACTTATTTTTACCTAAAATAAATTTAATTTAGCTTAATCAAGCTTATTTTTAGATAAAATATACTTGATTCACCTCTATCAAATACTCCCTCCGTTCTTTTTTGATCTTCCACTTTGGATTTTTCACACATATTAAGGAAGATAGAATCTTTGGACTGTAATGGGTATTATTTTAATTAAATAGTAGTATGAAGTAATGATTGTATTGGAAGTATGATGTTGTAGTGAGTATTATTTTAATTAAATAATAGTGTGAAGTAATGATTGTATTGAAAGTATGAGAGAGAAAATAATTATAAATAAAAGAAAATGGGTACATTAAAAGAAAATGGGGGGTTTTAAGGGGGTAAAAGTGGGATAAAAAATTTCTAAAAATAGAAAGTATTCTAAAGTAGAAGAACTTTTGAAACTACCCGTTATAGTAATGTGGAAGATAAAAAAAAACAGAGGGAGTATTTTTTAACTAAACAAAACTTGATTCAACTAAATTAAACCTATTTTTGGCATCACAGGTATTATATTAATATTAATGTGTATTAGTATATCTTAGTAGTTATTGATTAATTTGTAAGTACTAGTATGTATCAGAATTAGTATCGAACCTAATTATGATAAATATAGGTCTATACTCTAAAATGAGTTCAATTGATACTTATGGAAGACTGATTCAAAAAAAAAAAAAAATTGATATTCCTTATTAATAGAACCTGTAAAACAAACTTACACAATATAAATTAGCAATTCTATTACCTTATATAAATATCACATTATTTTAATTAATTATGTCCATTTCATTAGTCTTTTTGCCAAAAGCTAATAAGGCTAAATGATTGGATTAAAGTCTAGTATAATAATAGTAGTAGTGATGATGATGATGACGACGACAATATTAATAATAATAATACTATTATTATTTTTTTGAAAATAAAAGCTTACTTTCCAACCAAACCAAGAAAATACAAAACACAAAGACAAAGGGCTCTAACCCTCCTGAATCTGCATTAGTATGGAGGAAGTATTCACCTTCTATGAAGTGTTGTATTAACCCACTCTTTATGTGCAAATAGTAGTGAAGAGACCTTCAAACAAATAAACTACTGGCTAAGGTCTCTAAACCACATATTGCTTCGAGATTTTATAGGGTATAAAGCAGTAAATCTAAACAAAATTTCCTGACGAACACAATACAAAATTTTCTCAATGGTATTCATTTGCTTGAGCCATATAGTCTGATTTCTAGTGAGCCAAATGTTATAGCATAGGCTACATAAACTAGAAATTATCACTTGCCTTTTGAAGCTATCCCCTTTTCATTTCTTTCTTGTAATCATCTTCAAGTCCAGAGGAGATAAATTAATACCAAGCCAATGCTGAAGTTCCTTGATACACTTGAAGCTAAATTGACATTCAAAAAACAGATGTTCAGCAGATTCAGTTGTTGTCAGACACATAGGGCATAAATCATTCTTAGCACTTGCATTTGCATAAGTTTTTTTTTTTTTTTTTTTTTTTTTTTCGTTTTCAATTTATTAAGCATTATCATCCAAAGCAAAAACTGAGCCTTAGGAATAGAGGGTCTATTCCACACAAATCTCTACAGGAGACTCTAAAGCCTTCAACAATGAAGCTTTTGTATGTCTCTGGGATACTATACTTGTCTTTGTTGATCCCTAATTTAAGTTTTTCTTTCACATAGCATATCTTCTTGAAGGACCAGCTAGCACTAACAGGTGAATTGAAGTGAAGCTAGTCATCTCATTAGTGTAAATCCCATAATCCATCTAACCAAAAGGGATTCAGTCATATGATGCACATGTCAAGCTAATTTGCCAACAACCATTTCGTTCCAAACTTCAAGATTTCGGACACCAAGCCCACTAGATTTCTTAGGCTTGCATACATCCTCTTGCTTGACATTCCCTAGGGCAGTGTTATTAGGGTCAACATGTCATAGGTATGATCTACAAATAGTATTAATCCTCTTGATTACAACTTTTGGGAGAATGAAAAGCTGACACCAAAAAAAACTAATGCTCATTAAGACAACTGATACCAATTGTAGTCTAGCAGCATAAGAGAGAGACTTTGAGCTCCATGATATGATACGAGCTTTCATTTTATCAACAAAAACTTCACAATCAGCTTTTGATATCCTCCTTGATGTGAGGGGAACACCTAAATATCGGACATGTAAAGTTCCTAGAGGGATATTGACTTGTTAGGCTATGTGGGATTTCATACTATTAGGAATACCTGCAAGAAAGATAATAGATTTGGAAGTGTTTTCATACAGGCCAGATGAAGCAGCAAATAACTCTAGGCATTGACTGAGAATCTTATATGAAGTCCCATCACCCTTACAAAATAACATGGGACAATCCGCAAAAGAAATATGATTGAGGTTTAGCCTCTTACACCTAGGATAAAACTTGAAATCTTTGTGAGATCCAGCCATAGTGAGGATTCTAGACAGGTATTCAATCCCAATTAAAATAGAAGGTGAGAAAAAGGGTCACCTTGTCTAAGACCTCGTTTAGGTTCAAAAACCTCTGATGAGCATCCATTGATCAACAAAGTGTACTTGGTTGAAGAAATGCAGACCATAATAACCTTGATAAAATGAGGGGGAAATTTCAGTGCTATCAACATGTCATGGATAAAATCCCAATCCATAGTATCAAAGGCCTTCCTTAAGTCAACCTTGATCATACAACTAGGGTAGCAATGCTTGCTTGAGTAATGTTTCACAAGATCCTGACATAACACAATGTCATGTGGTATATATCTCCCTACAAAAAAAGCCCCTTGTGTTTGATTAACCGATCTCCCAAGAACACATTTCAGCTTAGATTATATAAGTTTGGAGATACACTTGTACAAAATATGGTAGCAAGAAATAGGCCTAAAATCCCCAGGCTGAGAGGAACATGGGACTCTAGGGACAAGGGTGATCGTTACTATGTTCCATGCTTGTAAAAGATTTCGATTTTGAAAGAAGGATTGGATGGCAGTTATCGCATCAGGTTCGACCACAGACCATGCTGCTTTGTAGAATTTACTATTAAAACCATCAAGCCATAGAGCTTTATCTTAGTAGCCATTATTGTTATTATTATTGAAGTGGATTGTTTGAAATATGGGGATGATAATATTGCTTTCTTCCACAATAGTATCAAGCAGAGGGCGACACACAATAAAATTAACACTCTTGTGCTAGATGGAAACACTCTGAGTAGTCCTTTGTATCATTAAACATGCTTTTGTTTCCTTTTATTTAGAATTATTATGTCATAAAATGCATAATAGACAAAGGGTTAGCATGAGTGAAACAGTCGTATTATTAGGAGATTTAATTAGTCGTTTTTAGCGCCTAATTTTCCTTATATATTTGTTCGTTACTAATTATAATTTAATTAGTGATGGTAGTAATTTGAAAAATCTCTACAATGATTAGAAACTTGTTAATTCGTAACGTGATTATGAATCGTAACAAGTAACATAAACTTTGGAGGTAAAACTTAAAGTTGAGCAACTACCCATAACAGTTCGAGAAAATTTTAATTATTACCCAAGCATATTATATAACCATGATGGGAGTAAATTAAATATTTCACACATATACAAGTGATTTTTAAACATGAAGTACAAGTTACATAACTTGTTACATGTACAACAATTTTTACCCAAACCTTAAACTATCTTAGATAAACCTTTTCTACACTATAATAGATCAAATGATGGACAAAAATCAGCAAAAAAACAACTCCAACCAGCCATGCTAAAGCTATCCTACTCCCCCTTATAGCCCTTTGTATACTTACATACAGAAGCTAAAAACTCTACCCAAGAACCCCTTTTGTTCTATCCAAAGCTTGTGCATCATTACAAGCATGCAAGAGGCAAATATTTGAAGCAAAAACACTCAATTTTCTGAATAATTATTCAGCCATAAACCCCAACACATTGCTCCCAAGTTCATCCATGAACAAACACTAGAATACTTCAAACTTTTAATAACTAAAACACCTTCTTTTCTCATCAAATCTCCTTCAAAAACCAATCTACAACTTCTGAAAGTTTATGTTTATAAACTCAAATCTCCCATAAAAATAATCTTCATCCTAAGAGCTTTCCATAGACACCAAACTTAAAGAAATCCACCAAGTATAGAGTAAGTTATGTTCATTTCTTTATTCCACTAATTTTTGTTAAAACTTGTTCTACATGAATCATCCTATAAATTTAAATCATTATAAAATGAGTATTTTATCTCTAAACTAAGAAAATCATCACTTATAAATCTATAAAAATAGGCCATAATAGAAAGTAAAATTATGGGAGTTAACTAAGTATGTTGCTCAACATAATAAGTATACTCCAAATATGTTAAAATCATCACAAGTATTAGTCTAACAACTCTAACTATGGAAAGTTAAGTGCATGTTAGAAATCCAAAATTATTAATGATTTTTTTGGATGAATGCAATATGTATAGTTGAAGAGTTGGAGTTGAGACTTGAAGGGCAAGGACCTGAAGTTAAAACCACTTCTAAGAACGCGTAGGAGCTTACTGAATAATTATATAGGCTTGGAGTCGAGGTATGTCACATGGGGTGATTTTTAAAGGATTTAAGAACAAGTTGGGAAAGTTTGTGTATAAACTTGTTTTTTTAAAAAAAAAAAATCCCAAAGAGAAGTTCTTAAATCTTGAAAAATAATGTCAAAATGATAAATTTGAGTATGGAATAATTTATTACATGTATTATTATTGTGGGCATCATGCATGTTGATTTTATAAATTATTGTATGTTTAAAGGCATGTTTAACACTTGTGAAAGTTATTGTGATGGAAATGATTATATCAATTTCAAAATATTTGAAATTCATTTTAAAACAAATTTTCAGTAGTTATATGTTAAGAAAATTTCTTGGATACTTTTTGTTGAGATTATTCGTTAAATTAATATTTTAATGGATTTTAAGGTGTTAAATACTCTTATTATAAAACATGGTATTAGATGAACTCTTCATCATCAAAAATAATTAATAAAAATATATTATAATGTCTCCAACAAGATTTGGCCAGAATATATTTAGTTTGGAATTTTTTTTTTATTTTTGAATAATCGTTAAATTGTTCAACCGTAAATTGTAAAATGGTAAAATATAAAATAATTACCAAACAAAGACATATGGACTTAAAATTTTTATCACATACTCATATGGACAGTAGGTAAAACTGGTAAAAGTTTGGGAAGGTTTCGTTGACATTTAAGGACCTTAATAATTTTTACTCTGTTATTAATAATCGGTAAGTTGGAAAACGGTAAAATATAAAATAAATATTAAATGACTTCTTTTGGACATAAAACTTTTATGATACACTTATATAAATAGTAGATACATGTTCAAAAATTTATATGGATTTTCTTGACCATATATGGACTTAAATAAATTTTATTAGGTTTATCGGTAAAATAACGATATTAATTATTAAAAATACCCCACATGATTTTTAATGGTTATTTAAAATTTTATACCCCTTAAAATAGCTTCTGGTATAACATATAAGTTTTATAATATTTTATTCGTACTCAAATAATTTTAAACGTATTTTATTCTATTTATCGATAAAATGTTTATACAAAAAATAATAAAACATCATACATGATTTTTATAAGTTTATATGGCCTAATAAATATGTTATATGACTTCTGAAACTTTGGTATAATTTTGCAAAATAAATTATTAATTGTTTACTAATTTATCAAATTAGTAGAAAATGTTTATTTATTAAAAAGTGTAATATTTTTTATTAAATTTGGGTAAAAATAGACCTATATTAAAAATTTATAATTATATTAATAACCTACTGCCTCATAGTATAAATTAAGTTTCAATTAGATGGTTTATAAATTTTACGGATTTAAGACACCATTTAAATAACGGTAAATACCCAAATTGTCGAAAATAATTGTAAGATCATTATAAATTCGCATAACCAATTATAATCTGATGGGACAACCTTAAATTGATTTTAAATAAGGTATTATAATGACTTGATTAATTTGAGCCTTGTTGGAGAATTAATATGTACTTTGTAAATCAATTATCGATTTTATTACCGGCAAAACTATCTCGTATTAAAGAAAATAGTGTTTTATGAAATCTTCTGTCGTAATGATTTTATAGACTTATGAATCACATTCTAGTTGTTTTGAATGAATTTCAAAACCCTTTTAAGTTATATTTACTTTAAGAAGGATTGAAACGAAACATTTTAGTGGTTTCCTTACAAAAATCGTATTGAACTTTAATCACTTTTTGTTACGATGTATTTCCATACATGCTAGTGATGCCCCAATATAATACAAAGGTTATGTTTAATGATATGATTATGTTAAGCATGTTTTACCCATGTGGAAAATATTATGATTTGATTTTGCTAAGTCGCAAATAAAGTATGTTTTGCTATGTGCAAATAAAAGATGTTTATCATATGGAAAAAGTTATATTTTTGACTATCAAATGCTATTAAAATTACAAGATATATACTATGTACAAAAATTGTTTTAGCCTAAATAGCGGGTACATATGCCACAGCAAATGTTGTGTGCATGATTAAACGGCTCACCAATGCCGAGCGCGTATTGTTCACAATACCATTGTGTTACACTTACCGGATATGTCGCGGACGGTAGACTGACTACCAAACGAGTCACAGGATGACTCACAGAGTACCCATGTAAACTTATGATGTGAGTTTGAAATTGATTTGGATCTATTGAGATCTTATGATTTATGATGAAAAATGAGAATTTGAAATGACTATAGAGCCATTGAACTGGATTTGAATCATAATATGATTTATCAATTGAAAAAGCATATTTCAAAATGAATTTACGCAAAAAAAAAAGATTTTAATAATTTGTTTGACGGACACTAGTGTGTTTATACTCAGCCTTTTTGCTGATACTATGCTTTGTATGTTTTTCCAATGGTTTTGTTTTTAGAGTAAACCCCTATGGCACCTCGACGGAGAATGGATATGCGAGCGGAAGTTGAACCCAAGTTGGAGTGATGAGAATTCAGTCCAAAAAGTCCAAGATCATCAAGTTACGGTTCCTACAACACAAGCTACGGTCCATGCTTTACTTAGCCACGCAAATGTCAAGCAAATGGCTGTTAATTTCGTGGGATTCTCTTCAAAGCAATCCTTTATTACTTGCCTTAAATGGGAAGTTGAATACAAGCAGCAACTTGAATTCTAGCTTTAATGCTTAAATGGGAGTTTTTTTTAGGAGAAATGCAAGAGTTTTTTTTAGGAGAATATGGACGGTTCAAAGTAGTTTAATTAGCCATAATTTGCTGTTTAAATAGCTATTAATAAAGGGTCATTATTAGCCTTAAATGCTTAACATTAAAAAGGCTTAATTCTAGCTTTAGTTTAATGCTTTGTTTTCTGATTTTTTGTAAGGGGGAAAGTTAAAAGGCTCCTTGAAGGGGAAGTTAAAAGGTTCCTTGAGGGAAGTTAAAAGGTTCCTTGAAGACTTGTAACACTTGCATTATTTTTAGTATAAAAGGAACTCATTGCCATGCATTTTAGGCAAGTGAGATTGAAAACAAAATTCTGATTTTCTTTGTGAATTTCTTTGTGCTTACTTTGTGTTGCACGCCCCTTTTATTCTTATTACTTAGTGTTTGAGAGTAAAAGCTTTGAGAGTTTAAAATACTTATTGAATTTTTGCTGCTCAAAGAAACCATCCAATCTAGAATAAGTTTCTAAGTTGCGTGGGTGTTCTCTTGTTTCGTTCCTTGTTAAGCTTGTTCTTAAGCTAATTCATACACTCTAAAACGGTCCCATTACACTTCCACATCAGTTGGTATCAGAGCCAAATTGTGTTGAACGAGATTACACTCGTTAAAACGCAGCATGGGTGATAATCAGTCCAATGCCGAAATGTTAAAAGTAATCGTGGATCAACTTCATGTAATGCACGATAGAATGAAGAGGCATGAAACAAGGATGGATGCCATTGGAGAGACGTTGCTTAGAGTGGGTAGAAGGGTAGAGGAATTAGAGAATTCCACTCCCACCCATGGCGAGTCCCATTTTCGTAACAATCAAGAAGATAGAAGTTTCAAATTAGACCTTCCTGAATTTGATGGTTCTAGTGATCCGGAGGTTTTTTATGATTGGGTACAAAGATTAGAGAATATTTTTGAGTATAAAAAGTATGATGATGATAAGATTTGTAAAATGGCGACTCTTAAATTGAAAAAACTTGCTGGGCTTTGGTATGATAACCTCAAAGCCAAGAGAAGGAGAGAAGGGAAAAAAAAGATTGCATCTTGGGAAAAACTCAAGAAGAAAATGGAGCAACGTTGGGTCCCACGTGAATATGTGCAGGATCAATATGTCAAATTAACTCGCCTAAATCAAGGTGAGCGTAATATTGATGAATATGTACGTGAGTTTGAGAAGCTTAGCTTGGTGTGTGACATACAAGAGAAGGAACCACTCAAAATTGCGCGTTTCACAAAGGGGCTTTCTAAACCAATCTCTAATAAGGTGGATCTTCTACCTTATTCCACTTATGATGAGGTTGTGAAGGCTGCTAGGAAGGTTGAAGCACAAAACAAAGAGGAGAAACCAAAGAATGCTCCAAGACCCCCTTTTAGAGCGTTCTCTTCCGCGGGAAAAGTTGATTCTTTTCCTAGCCCTTCTAAATCAATTGTTCCTACTAACCCTTCGAAAACTTATGGAGGAAAACCAGATTTCAAGCAAGATGCATCCAAAAGAACTTGTTACAAGTGCCATGAAAGAGGACATATTGCTAGTGAATGTCTTAAACGGAATACACTTACTATTCAAGAAGGAGAGTGGGGTTTCGAAGAAGAGGAAGAGGAGGAGGAATATGAGGAATATGGTGCTGAAGAAAATGACACTCCATTATGTGGTGTTGTGAGAAGACTTCTATATTCCGAACCTCTCAAAGATATGCAACAACGAGAGAACCTTTTTTATACTAGATGCAAGGTTCAAGACAAGGTTTTTGATGTGATTGTTGATGGAGGATCATGCACGGATGTGGCCTCAACTGAACTTGTAAGTAAGCTTAAGTTACCTACACGAAATCATGCTAAACCTTACAAGTTAAATTGGCTGGATAATGACACCGGTTTAAAGGTTAAGAAACAAGCACTAGTTTCATTCACTATAAGAAATTTTTATGATGAACGTTGGTGTGATGTTTTACCTATGAGTGCGTGTCATATTTTGCTTGGTAGACCATGGCAATTTGATAGGAAAAGCTATTCATGATGGTGTTTCTAATGTCTATACGGTCACTACCAAATTAGGAAAGAAGATTAGGTTGTTACCTTTGCCCCCTATGGTTGAACCTATGGTGGAAAAGAAACCAAACTTCCTTATGTCTAGGAAGGAGTTTGAGGAAGAATGCGTGATAGAAGGAGGAGGGTTTCTGCTTATTGTAAAGCCCATTGTTGATGATGTTTCTCATGTGACTAACTCTATTCCGTTGAGAAACTTGCTTAAAGAATTTGCAGATGTGTTTCCCGATGATTTGCCTAAAGGGTTGCCTCCATTTCGTGGTATTGAACATGCAATTGATTTGGTACCGGGAGCCTCATTACCAAACAAGGCAGCCTATAGATGCAATCCCGAGCAAGCTAAGGAGTTGCAAAGACAAGTTGAAGAACTCATGGAAAAGGGCTATGTGCGTGAAAGCCTTAGTCCATGTGCGGTGCCTGCCCTTTTGGTGCCAAAGAAAGAAGGAACTTGGAGGATGTGTATTGATAGTCGTGCCATCAACAACATAACTATCAAATATAGATTTCCCATGCCAAGGCTACAAGACATGCTTGATGAATTAAGTGGAGCCACAGTTTTTAGCAAAATTAACTTGCGAAGTGGTTATCATCAAATGAGAATTCGTGAAGGAGATGAATGGAAGACTGCTTTCAAGACAAAGCAAGGTCTATATGAATGTCTTGTCATGCCATTTGGACTTTGCAATGCTCCTAGTTCGTTCATGAGACTCATGAATGATGTATTACGTCCCTTTCTGAATAAATTCATTGTTGTATATTTAGATGATATTCTAGTATATAGTAAAACTGAAAATGAGCATTTGATACATTTGAGAGTTTTACTTGAGGCATTGAGAGAGCATAAATTGTTTGGAAAAATGGAAAAATTTACTTTCATGTGTAGTAGTATTTCTTTCCTAGGCTACATTGTTTCTAGTGAAGGAGTACAGGTTGATCCCGCGAAGGTGAAAGCTATCTCAACATGGAAGGTACCCAAAGATGTTCATGAGGTTAGAAGTTTTCATGGACTAGCTTCATTTTACCGAGTCTTCATCAAGAACTTTTCCACTCTTATGGCGCCTTTAACGGAGCTCTTGAAGAAAGGTGCATTTCAATGGATTGAAGCAGCCCACAAAGCCTTTGAAGACGTCAAAACCAAGTTATGCAACGCTCCAATACTTGCATTACCTGATTTTGACAAGTTGTTTGAAGTAGAATGTGATGCAAGTGGCGTAGGCATTGGTGCAGTTCTTGTTCAAGAAAGGCGTCCCATTTGTTATTTTAGTGAAAAGTTAAGTGGAGCTAAGTTGAATTATTCAAATTATGATCGTGAATTCTATGCCATTGTTAGAGCTTTGGATTATTGGTCTCATTACTTAAGGCCAAAGCCATTTGTTCTACATTCCGATCATGAAGCTTTGAAGTTCATTCATGGTCAACAAAAGCTCAACCATAGACATGCAAAGTGGGTGGAGTTCCTACAATCCTTCACTTTTAGTTCGAAGTACAAGGAAGGGAAGAAGAATGTGGTGGCGGATGCGTTGTCAAGGAGGAGTTACTTACTTGCTATGGTTCACACTCAAATATTAGGCTTTGAACACCTAAAGGCCTTATATGAAAGTGATGATGATTTTGCTACTGAATTTTCTAAGCCCACTAAAGGATACTTGGTTCATGATGGTTTCTTATTCAAGGGAAACAAGTTATGTATCCCTAAAAGTGGAGTGCGTGAGTTATTGGTGCGTGAAGTCCATGGAGGAGGTATTGCGGGTCATTTTGGAATTCATAAGACTATGGAGATACTTCAAGAACATTTCTATTGGCCACGAATGATAAAGGATGTAACACATGTGGTTGAAAGATGTTCTACTTGTCAAAAGTCCAAGAGTACCTTTCATAAGGGTCTCTACACTCCCTTACCCGTTCCTAATGCTCCTTGGGAAGAGGTAAGTATGGACTTTATTGTGGGTCTTCCTAGGACTCAAAGAGGAAAAGATAGCATCATGGTGGTTGTTGATCGTTTTTCTAAAATGGCGCATTTCATTGCTTGTCACAAGACGGATGATGCATCTAAAGTTGCTGATTTGTACTTTCGAGAAATATTACGCCTACATGGAGTGCCAAGGACCATTGTTTCGGATAGGGACACTAAGTTCCTAAGTCATTTTTGGAGGACTCTTTGGAAGTTGGTAGGTACTAAACTTCTTTTTAGTACTTCTCATCATCCACAAACGGATGGTCAAACAGAGGTCACAAATCGCACTTTGGGATCCTTATTGCGTGGTCTAATGAGTAGAACGCAAAAGGATTGGGATGTGAAGTTGGCTCATGCTGAGTTTGCCTACAATAGATCACCGTCATCTACTACTACTCGTGCTCCTTTTGAGGTGGTCTATGGGGTAAATCCTTTACTTCCTCTTGATCTTATTCCTTTGCCCAAGAAAGATCTAGTTCATGTTGATTCAAAGAAAAGATGGGAAGCTTTTCAAGAAACATGCGCTCAAGTCAAGGAAAAGATTGAAGCCATGAATACCGTTTACAAGGAAAGAGCTAATAAAAGAAGGAAACAACCTACTTTTGCTCAAGGTGATTTGGTGTGGTTACATTTGTGCAAGGAACGTTTTCCTAACCTTAGGAAGAACAAGCTTATGCCTAGATCAGATGGTCCATTTCGTGTGGTTGAAAAGATTGGAGAAAGTGCTTACAAGCTTGAATTGCCAAGTGACTATGGTGGTGTTAGTGCAACTTTCAATGTGGGTGATTTGTCTCCATACCTTGAAGATGAGAGTTTGAGGGCAAACTTCTTTAAAGAGGGGGAGAATGATGAGAATTCAGTCCAAAAAGTCCAAGATCATCAAGTTACGGTTCCTACAACACAAGCTACGGTCCATGCTTTACTTAGCCATGCAAATGTCAAGCAAATGGCTGTTAATTTCGTGGGATTCTCTTCAAAGCAATCCTTTATTACTTGCCTTAAATGGGAAGTTGAATACAAGCAGCAACTTGAATTCTAGCTTTAATGCTTAAATGGGAGTTTTTTTTAGGAGAAATGCAAGAGTTTTTTTTAGGAGAATATGGACGGTTCAAAGTAGTTTAATTAGCCATAATTTGCTGTTTAAATAGCTATTAATAAAGGGTCATTATTAGCCTTAAATGCTTAACATTAAAAAGGCTTAATTCTAGCTTTAGTTTAATGCTTTGTTTTCTGATTTTTTGTAAGGGGGAAAGTTAAAAGGCTCCTTGAAGGGGAAGTTAAAAGGTTCCTTGAGGGAAGTTAAAAGGTTCCTTGAAGACTTGTAACACTTGCATTATTTTTAGTATAAAAGGAACTCATTGCCATGCATTTTAGGCAAGTGAGATTGAAAACAAAATTCTGATTTTCTTTGTGAATTTCTTTGTGCTTACTTTGTGTTGCACGCCCCTTTTATTCTTATTACTTAGTGTTTGAGAGTAAAAGCTTTGAGAGTTTAAAATACTTATTGAATTTTTGCTGCTCAAAGAAACCATCCAATCTAGAATAAGTTTCTAAGTTGCGTGGGTGTTCTCTTGTTTCGTTCCTTGTTAAGCTTGTTCTTAAGCTAATTCATACATTCTAAAACGGTCCCATTACACTTCCACATCATGGATTATGACTCCCCTTTTGTTTAGATCTCTTTATTGTATTTGAGAGACTATTAGTTTAGATTTAGACTAATTTAAGGATGTAATTTGAACTTTGGACTTATTTCAATTTGGTTGTAATTTTGTATATTTTGGATAGTTAAGATTTCCGTTATATTGCTTTGGTTTGGTTCAAATATTATACTTGGATATTGGTTTGACCATTAAGTAACCCCTTAATTGTGTTGGCAAAAGTAAGCTTCCGCTTGATTAATACTAAATTCCAGTTAGTGTTTGTCTTCATAATTCAAGGCGGTTACAATGAGTATCATTAACACTGGTCTTGTTTTGTCTGCTGTGTGGGAGGGCCTTGCATCGTCTTTTACTGCTGAGGAAGTTTGAAAGGTTAGATGGTTACAATATCTCAAAAGCATGAGCTTTACTACTATTACTCTAGTTCCTAAAATCTCTTGCCCTTCTGCTCTAAGAGATTATAGGCCTATATCTTGCTGCCATTTATTTATAAATGTATTTCAAAAATTGTCTTTACTAAGCTGAAACAGGTTCTTAGAGATATCATTAGTCAATCACAAGGTGCTTTTGTTGCTGGTAGGAACATTGTACATAACATCTTCTTATGTAAGGACATTGTCAAACACTATACTAGGAAGAGCTGCTCACCTAGTTGCTTGGTAAAAGTGGATTTGCGCAAAGCTTATGATACATTAGAATGGAGTGTCATCCAGTATATGCTCGTGGATCTGATTTTTCCTCCTCACTTTGTCAAGATTGTGAGGACTCGCCTCTTCTCTACAAAGTATACTTAGCTGGTGAATGGGGACCCCTCTGGGAATTTTCAACCTAAATGTTGATTGCGCCAAGGTGATCCTATGTGACCCCTACTATTTTTCATTGGGATGAAGTTTTTATCTAGAATGCTTAATAGTGCCAGCTCTACTGAGATGTTTAAGTTCCACCCTAGATGTAGAGGCTCAAACTTAATCACCTTTGTTTTGCTTATGATCTTATGCATTTTTTAAAGGGTGATATAGACTCTGTTCGAGTCTTATGCCAGTGTCTAGACAAGTTTGCTTCTGCTTCTGGTTTAATCTCTAATAAGAAAAACTCTACCATATAACTTGTTGGATTACCTTTGATGGTGAGAGAAGACATGGCAACCTAGATGAGTCTTCCTTTGGGTAACCTTCCCTTCAGGTACCTACAGATCCCCTGGACTTCCAAGAAATAATCTACAGAGGATTGTGATGTTCTTATAGATAAGATGACAGCTCGACTGCGTTTGTATCATTGTAAGAATCTTTTCTACGCTGCTCGTTTGCAACTTGTAACTTCTGTCCTTATGGGAATTATTTCTTACTGGTGTCAGTTGTTTATTTTGTCTCGTATAGTTATTAGGAAAGTAAAAAGTATCTATAGATCGTTTCAGTGGCATGGTGATGTCAATAATAGCTGGTGGAAATTTAAGTTAGCCTAAGGTCTATTAGTATAACAAATGTGGTGGCCTAGGGGTCCGGAACCTTGATGTTTGGAATATGGTGGCGGCGGAAAAATTAGCCTGGCATATCAGTTGAATACAAGTCCCCATGGGTCTAATGGGTCCATGAAGTATATACGAAGGGTGCTGATTGGATGCTCTTCGATACTTCCATAAAGGCTAGCTAGGCTTTGAAGAAGCTGTGTTCTGTTCAACTTCGGTTGGGTGAGCGGATGCACAAATGAAAATATCAGATAAATGAGGTGTATATGCACTACCTTGATACAACCTCTAGAGTCAGATGGGTGTTTTATTCAACTTTGGAATCATGTTTCTATCCCTAGAGTGTGTTTTATTCTCTGGTTTGTTATGTCCATGAGTCTTAGAACTAGGGATAAGCTAGTTCAAATGGGTGTCATTGATGAGAATGTATGCCTCATGTGTAATGCTACTCCTGAGTCTATTGATCATCCCTTCTTTCAATGTGCATTCAGTATGCAGTGTTTACAGGTTATTGAGCAATGGTAGCTGTTGAGATTCCATATGATTTACACTGTATTGCTACAAAGAAATGGAGGGGGTTTAAATTTCGTATAACTTTGGTCCTCACTAGTCTGCATTCTTAATTATATGGTTTGGAGAACTTGGAATGAAGCTGTCTAGTCGCTTAGTATGAGCACTGTTGCTGTTGTCACTAAAAGGATCCTCCACGAAGTGAGGATACCACTTATGAGTTTGTACGCTTTGGAGAGTTGCCAAACTTACTTTAGGAAGCTCATTGATGTTTAAGTTTATGTTTTTTTATACCTAAGGTGTGTCCTCGTCCTTAATGCATATATAGAGTGAGGTGGGTCAACCTTTCCTCAAAGGTGGACTCTATTTTCATACTGATGCAACATGTAAAAAGGAATTGGTTTCCCTAGGCTTTGATTTGTATCTATCTTGGTTTGATCAATGACATATTTTCTTTATTCAATAATAATAATAATAATAATAATAAGGGATATTATCAATGGTACCCCTGTACTATAGCAAAATATCAATGGTACCCCAGTTAATTTCAATGGTACCCCCAAGTATATGCTAATTACAACCGTGACACTATTAATGATTCTTCCGTTAAATGTCCGTAAATTTTGAATTTAACCTAACCATGGTTAGTTTCTTCTTCTTCTTCCCTTTTCCCTTTCCTCTTCCTGCTCTCCTTCCATGGCTGCTTCATCTCAAGTCCGACAATGATCAACCCGAATATGCAGAAAAGAGCGAATTCGTAACACAAAACCCGAATCTATGTGGGTTTCCATCCAACAATTTACCCAAAAACGGAGTAATTTCGATGTCGTAAGAGGGTAAATCAAATGATCCAATGGCACTAATTGGTCTTCATAGAAAGGGGATTAATTCCACCAGTAAAAATCACAGTAAATGGCCAAACAACTCGTACTAAATCATCATCTAACTTCACTAAAACCTCCCTAAAAGGACCATTTCCAGGCAAACTCAAATTATTAGCCATTAAATAACTCATCATTTCCAGGCAAACATAAATTTCTAATACAACTCTATAAACATTCCTAGGGATTACCAATTCCTTCATTTGAAAATCAATAGAATTCTGATTTTCAAACCATAACGCATCATTTAATGGCAAATTTCTGGAAATGGGTAGTATTAAATCTGCTGAATTTTCATATATATCAACCAAATTCCCCTTTTTTTGATCAAAATTCTCAAATGGGTAGTAATGAAAAGTGACGTTAACATGATAAACACCAGTATAAGTTTTATCAACAATATTTCCCATATAAACTGAAAGATTTAAATTAGATTTCATAAGAAGAAATGAATATTTAGTTACATCCTTACGAACATTCCAAAAGATTCCAGAATGAGTAGGCTCAGCAGTACAACTACGAAGAAGTTTAACCCCTTTAACCCAAATCCCAAATATACGATCATATTGACGGCCAGTGGTTTTTGTGGGTCCTACCTTTGGAACATCATTGTGTTTCTCCTTCTCCTGGTTCAGCCTTTTTTAAGCTTTTATTTGTGTCTAAATTCAATTCATGCCATCAACAATGTTTTCTCCGGCGACGAAAAATCAATTCACTCTTTTCTGCATATTCGGATTGATCATTGTCGGACTTGAGTTAAAGCAACCATGGAAGCAGAGCAGAAAGAGGAAAGGGAAAAGGGAAGAAGAAAAAACTAACCATGGTTAAGTTAAATTCAAAATTTAATGGACATTTAACGGAAAAATCAATAATAGTGTCACGGTTGTAATTAGCATATACTTGGAGGGTACCATTGAAATTAATTGGGGTACCATTGATATTTTGCTATAATACAGGCTACCATTGATAATATTTCTAATAATAATAATAATAATAATAATAATAATAGTAATAATAATAATAATAATAATAATAATAATAATAATAATAATAATAATAATAATAATAATAGTTGGGTGTACCTCTTTTTCAAATGCACCTTCAGTAGTCAATGTGTGGCAGCTGTTCGGGGATGGTTGGGCGTACAATGGGGAACCAACACTTTGCAAGACCTCCATCGGAAAGAAGAATGCCTAAACCCAAATTGAGACTTGTACAAGCAATCTTCAGTAACTTGGTTTATGCTATATGGAATGTGAGAAATGGAGCTGTTCGGCAAAAACGAATGTGAGAAATGTGAGAAATGGGCGAGTGGTTGAATCCATCAAAAACGAATCAAAAATCAGGTTCAATATTGTGACGATGAACAGGACTACTAATTCATGGTTGAGGAGCATATACCATGAGAGCCACGACCCACCACTTGCTCATTGTACCAGCAGCCCTCATAGGCAGGTATCTCGACTGCTGCCAGATGAGCCTCATGCTCCTGATCAGACTGACGCCAGCAGCACCACCTATCACTAACTGCATTGTTTGCAAGGCAACAGTAAGCATCAGCTGCCTCCAGAGAACAGACTTCTAGTACAACCTGCTGCCTGATTTTGTGGTGTCTCTAACAGCCACAAATGTGTGAGACACATCCCAATCAAACTGACTATCTTGCTAGCTCTTGTACTGCATTGTTGGTCTCTTTGAGTTGGATGGCGTAGTCTTGTTGTTGGAAAAAGGTTACTCGAACAAGTTGCCATTGCCAGGCAGAAAGACCTCCGCGGGGCGCGGAGGACATGCTGTCCCAGTCCGCGGGTCGCGGAGAACTCCGCGGGGCGCGGAGTATGTGCTGTCCCAGTTTCGTGGCTCGCGTAATGGCGGTTTCTTGGCACGTTTTTGGCCGGTTACTCTTAGTCTTTGACGGTTTTTTTGTATTTTCTTAACCTAATTCCTTTTTTTTATGAGGTATACTATATAAAGGCCTCATGTAATTAGAATTATGAAGTAGATGCAACGCAAAACACAAAGTGAGGAAAACTAAGAGAGAAAAAGCTTGGAGAGCCATTGTTGTGGTTTCTCGTGTTCATCTTGTAATCTCCCTGTTTATAGTGAAAAGTTTATTCTCGGTGCCGGTGGATGTAGCTATCACGTTGATAGTGAACCACATTAATTTCTTGGTGTGATTTTCTTTATTGTTTGTCTGAATCTTTATTGTTTCATTATTGTTTTTCGATCTTTGCTTCCGCTATCGCACAACAATTGGCATCAAGAGCTCAGGTTTAATCCTAGGAAGAGTTTTTGAAGGAAACAATGGTAGGAGATTCTATAATAAGGATTGAGAAATATAATGGGAAGAATAGCGTTGGGCTATGGCAGATTAAGATGAAGGCGTTATTAAAGTAGTTGCAGATTTGGCGTCCGTTGATCCCAAAGAGTGCGGCGTCTACGTCGGGATCTGGAAACGGATGGACTGATGAACAGTTAGTAGTGATGGAAGAGAAGGCTCATTCTACCATCTTACTAAGTCTTGATGATCATATCATCACGGAGGTTGCTGATCAGGAGGCGGCCGCAGAATTATGGTTAAAATTGGAGTCACTATACATGACAAAATCTTTAACCAACAAATTACTACTGAAAGAGCGGTTGTTTAGCCTCAGGATGCAGTCATGTACGCCATTAAGGGATCATCTAGAAAATCTTAATTCTATTTTACTAGATTTGCGTAATTTAGAAGTTAAGATAGATGATAAGGATGCAGCTTTAATATTGCTTGTTTCTTTACCGAATAGTAATGAGAACTTTGTGGAGTCTTTTGTGGTTGGCAAAGACTCGTTGACCCTAGGATAAGTTAAGGCAGCACTTTATACTAGGGAGTTGCGTCAAAAGGTGACAGGTGATAATGAGAATTATGGCAGTGGGTTAGTTGTTAGGTCGGGTAGAAATTCTAAAAAGAATAAAGGGTCTAACAATAGTATCGGTGCTAGGTCGGATACTTGTAATAGTAGAGATGGGTCTAGCAACACTAAGACCATAATATGTTATCACTGTCGGGAACCAGGACATTTCAGGTCTAAATGTCCAGAATTAAAGAATAAATCTCATGCCACAGTAGTTGAAAGTAAACAGAACAAGAGCTGTGATTCGGAGGAAGATTTAGCGTTGATTAGTTGTGTTGAATCTAGTGATTTGGTTGATAGCTGGATTCTTGATTCTGGTAGTTCGTTCCATATGAGTCCTCGTCGGGATTGGTTTGATACTTATGAGTCTTGTTTTGGGGCTTCAGTTACTATGGCTAACGGTACTCCATGTGAAGTAGTAGGTATTGGTTCCATGAGACTTCGGACTAGTGATGGGAGAAGGGTTACTTTGACTAAGGTGAGGCATGTGCCTACATTGGAGAAGAACTTGATATCGCTTGGGACCTTAGATGATTTGGGGCTCAAGGGTGAGTTTAGCAATGGGGAAGTGAGTTTCTTTAAGGGTTCGGATTTGATACTTAAGGGTGTCAAGGTGAAATCCCTGTATGTCTTTCAGGGTATTACGCTGCCTAGTTCTGCTGTTAGTGCTTCTACTTGTCACCAGGAGATGACGATTTGTGATAGGCATGGTCATATGGGTGAAAGTAGAGGGCTGGAATTGTCCATTGAGAATCGTCTTACATGTGTCAAGGATGCCTACCTTGAAGAAGACAAGCATTGTGTGTTTGGGTTTAAACACGGGTTTGAGCTTAGCATTGAAGCTCATGATCACTTGTATGGTAAGATGGTTAATTGGCTACATTTGGATAGTTCGTTTTGTGGATTTGTTATGTTCTGTGTTTTAGGTATTTTGTGGCATCATACCTATGGGATAACACCATTGCAGAATGGTGTTACAGGAATAGCAAATTGGACCTTGTTAGGAGGAGTCTTATGCATGCTCTCTGATACTTGGTTGTTGAGTAGATACTGGATCAGTTTGTTCGATCGGGGTTTACACACAGGATTAGAGGTGCCCAGTATGTGTGTGGTGTGGCTCAGTAGGGTATCGTGCTATCTCATATTTGGAGTCTTGTTAGGGCTTTGGTGTGTTGTTGTGTATTTTGCAGTAGCTGGTTATGGTGATAGTGATACCGAGTTTGAGGTGGAGTATGAGGTTAACTCCTCATCCATCTCTGTTCGACCCCAGATTGATGATGTTAATGCTACCCCAGGTATCTCTCTGACTGTGATTTCTGGTGCTATCTTTATCTCTGTGGATAGTTTAAAGGAGTCAATACAGGGAACATTCTGCCGATCTAAAGGGTTTCAAGAAAAGCCTATATGTGTTATCGAGAAGTCTAATAGGTTGGTTGTAGGGAGTGTTGTTTTGGTTGTTATAAGTGTGGAAGGTTATGCATTGAACCTTGTGGGATTGGCAAGGTTGGTAGCCATTTTTGTGGAGTCACTTGGACCTCCAACTTATGAGTACATTGTAGAGTATAGTGAGCGGGCGCAGTGGCTTGCTATGACTTTACGTATGAGCAGAGTGTGGGAACTGTTGTATGGACTGGTAGTATTACTTAGCTCAATTACATCACCTCATTTTGAGACTAAGTCGGTCTACATGTCTAGAGTAATGGTTCGGTGTTTGAAGTATGCGTTGATGTGTACTTGTTCTGCGCATGCCAGAAGTGTCATTTGCAGGTTTGTGACTCAACCTGGGTGGGGGCACTGGCAGGTAAAGATTTGTTCTCTCTACGGTTTGCTTGGATCAGCTTTTGTGTTTCTTATGTACGGGAATGATACTAAATGCTTTGTTACATCGGTTGAAGCTTGGGTTGTGTTCGCTGAGTTTGATTATGTCTTGATCCCGGTGATGGTTCTTTGTGATCAACCTTGTCTGGCTTTTGTGTACTACGATTGTGTGTTTAGTGATCAGGTACTTGATGTTCGGGAGAAGCACAGTGTGGTCAGATTTCATTCGGAATGCACGTACGTGAAGATAGAGGTAAAGAAGGTAGCATGGTCTGACAGTCCTAGTAGATTCTTTACTATGCTGGATTCATTAGCATAGGCCCTTAGGGGCGGTGTGAGGGAGCTCACAGGTGGAGGTGTGCACAACCTCAAGGTGGAGCTTGCCTCGTGTACTTGTGATGCAGGTGGAGCATTATGAGTGAACTTGGGATGCTAGTTGAGCGTTATGAGTTGTTATACTTGGAAACGAGTATGTGATGGGTCTTAGTTGAAGACTTATCGCGGATGGGTCTTGGTTGGAGACTTGTCGGGATGTATGGCTTATGCTTGAGCTTTGCATCGGGTTTTGGCTTGAGAATGGTTTTGCTTCACTGTGGTTTGATGAGGTAGTGGTTGACTACATGTTCTCGTCAAGGTGGAGATTGTTGGAAAAAGGTGACTCAAACAAGTTGCCATTGCCAGGCAGAGAGACCTCCGCGGGGCGCGGAGGACATGCTGTCCCAGTCTGCGGGTCGCGGAGAACTCCGCGGGGCGCGGAGTATGTGCTGTCCCAGTTTCGCGGCTCGCGTAATGGCGGTTTCTTGGCACGTTTTTGGCCGGTTACTCTTAGTCTTTGACGGTTTTTTTGTATTTTCTTAACCTAATTCCTTTTTATTATGAGGTATGCTATATAAAGGCCTCATGTAATTAGAATTATGAAGTAGATGCAACGCAAAACACAAAGTGAGGAAAACTAAGAGAGAAAAAGCTTGGAGAGCCATTGTTGTGGTTTCTCGTGTTCATCTTGTAATCTCCCTGTTTATAGTGAAAAGTTTATTCTCGGTGCCGGTGGATGTAGCTATCACGTTGATAGTGAACCACATTAATTTCTCGGTGTGATTTTCTTTATTGTTTGTTTGAATCTTTATTGTTTCATTATTGTTTTTCGATCTTTGCTTCTGCTGTCGCACAACACTTGTAGCTTGACTTTCTGCATATTTATAGTACATAGGTAGAGATACTTTTGTAAAGCCGTTTGTGGCACTTTTGCTATTTTTGAGATATCTTAGTGGTCCATTGTACATGAAGAGTGAGGTCGAGAAACTCTTCATATAAAATCGTCTCCTCTTTCACACGGATGCATTCTCTTCATTTAGTGTTTAATGGAAAATCATTTGACAAAATAAATAAATAAATAAATAAATAAATAATAATAATAATAATAATAATAATAATAATAATAATAATAATAATAATAATAATAATAATAATAATAATAATAATGTGAAAAGTATTACCAAGCTTCAAAGGTTTCCCACCAATCTATCCCATTATTTCAATCTTTTTTAAGCAAAAACCATATTCTCAGAAACTCTCATAAATATTAAGATGTTGCCCACCTTTATTCCTTAAAAACCATCTTCCTAAAAACATTCTAATTGAGTATGTTACTAATTGCCCACGATCTTCGATAATTTTTATCAAGTTTTCAGAAAGAATTCTCTCTGTTTCGGGTGGGATTTCGTTGAATACCTATCGGGTTAAATTAGGGTTTGAGTTGTAATAGGTCGGGTGCGAATCGAGTTCGGTTTACCATATTTTCGGGTTATTCTTAGATGTATATTTTGAATCATTTTGGATGGGATTAATGCCAAGTACCTATCGGGTTAAAGACGGGGTCGAGCTGTAATATGTCGGGTGCAATCGAGTTTGGTTAACCACATTGTCAGGATTAAACTCGGTGTAGGTTATACTCTAGATGGATGCCGATCGATTCATCATCATCATCATTATTGTTAGCTTCATTTTATTCATATTTTATCCCCATTATTTGGCTTTATTGTATTGGGATTTTGCATAACTATGCTTGCTTCATTTGGGATTTTACGCTTGGATGGGTATTTTGGTGTTTTTGTGCATTTTAGGTAATATTCAACAAAACCGATCACAAACCAAGTACATTTGGCGCATACAATACTCACTTAACTCAAAAAGCTCAAGTAATCAAAGCCTTAATGACCCAAGTCAAGGAAACAAGGCCAAAAGGAGCTCAACTAGACCTTTCTAAGCCCACTCGGCCAAAACTGAGTCGAGCCAAGCTTGCTCGAACATAAAAAAGACTTGTATTAGAGATAGAATCTGAGAAGGACCATCTTGAAGGCCGCTCAACCTGGTCAAGCGATGTTGGCTCGGGTCGAGCGAAAGTACTATTCACTTCCATTAGCTTTAGAATGTCGGCAAGAGCATTTTCAATGGGTCGAGCGAGCTCGCTCAGTCGAGCGGACAGGTCGAGCGGAGCCTTTTTGGTGACTGCTCTGTTTTTAAAGATTTTGAACTATGTACCTGATGCTCGCTCGACAAGTCGAGCGAATTGGCTCGGGTCGAGCGATTTGGGCGGTCAGAAATAATTACGCTTTTAAAAGCTGCTGATTGGATGCCCTACCCAATGCTTATGCTTCTCATACTCTACTGCTCCACCACCCTTATTTTCTACCCATATATAGCCTACCTATCTTACACATAGGGTGGTGGAGAAATCATGAAGCCACCACCCACCACTTGTCCTCCATCTTATAAATAGAAAAGAAGAAGGCTCAAGCAAATCATCTAATCCTTCTACTACTCATTTTTCTGTACTTCAAGCTTTCTTTGGTATTTGTTAGTTTTAAACTTCCTTAATTACTTTCCATGATTCTGGTAATGTATTCTTAATTGCATTTTTCTACTCAAACACTTATTAGATAGTTCAAGCTTTTGATTTATCATTGAAGATCATTTGATACATTAATGTAATTGAGATTATGTTAATTCTATTAAAACATTTCATCAAGCATTTGAATTGCAATTGAAGTTTTATGGAGTTTATCATTGGTATTCATTAATTCTTCATTTGGTTGTCTTCCTTGGATTGAATTCCAAGCTAGTAATTCCTATTCTCTACACTTTATTGCTTTTGATTTTGTTGTTATTTATCATGAATTCAATGTCTTTAGTAATGTTCAATTTCAAAATAAGTGAGTAGTTCAATTTGCCTTAGGCTAGGTATTATCACCATGTATGTAGTCTAAATTGCTGTCTTTACCTTTGGCTTGGTTGTGTTGTTTATGGTTTGAGATGGATTTTGCTATTATTTTAGTGCCATTGGATTGAGGGCGAGAGTCGATTTCTAATAATAGTCTATGCTTGAAAATTGAATTATCTCCATGAGAATAGGTAGATGATTTGATTGGAAGTGATGAATGTGTGCTTCATGTCTTAAAATATGCTTAGCTCCATGACAATAGGTAGTTGAGTATGTTTTAGGAAGCATTTGTTGCTCGAGAGAGAACATTAGTATCCAAGATGAATTCTTCCCCATAACCCATATCCATGACCTTAGGTTGAAGATTAGTAAACACTACTTTGGTAAGAAAGCCTAGCCTTTTCCTCTTCGTCATCATATTACCTTTTGATGTGTTTGTATTGGCTTTGATCTTATGTTCTTGGTTAATTAGCATCTTTACGTGTTTTATACTTTATTTTAGCTTTACTTTTTATTTGCTTGTTTTTGTTAATTACACCAACAAACATCTATTTATACATTGTTGAACCAACTAATTGATTGAGAATCCTTTAATATACACCCCACTCCCTGTGGATTCGACCCGTACTTCCCAACGTACTACGCTACGCCGTGCACTTGCGATATTACTATTGATGGACGTAAAGTCCCGATCAAGTTTTTGGCCGCCGTTGCCGGGGAGTGACGGTCTTATATTGATGGTTTTTCTTAGTTAGTTGATTCTTTGTGTGACTCTTATGGCTAGCTTGTTGTGTTGCCAATTTAAGCATGAAGCTTTTTAGAGGTATTATTGGAGGCTTGGTGACTCCCTCCCACATGACCATGACCTTGAAATGTGGAATATATGCAAAATGATGTATAATGGTTTAAATAATGAGACTAGGGATCAAGTCGAGATCATGTATAACTTTGAGTTTCTAAACCAACCAATAGAAAAGCTTGGGAATTTTTTAAATGCTTGGCCAAGGAAACCTATGAACAAGAAATGGCTCATACTCTCCCTTCTCTCAATATGAATCACACAACCTTTCTTAAACATTTGGAGGCCAGTCCTTCATGTTTAGCATTGAAGGATGACTATATTTGGAAAAATTCATATGGAAGTTATGACATGGTTAGTGAGTTTAGTGTAAAAAATGCGGATCCTAGATACCTTAGCGGGTCCTCTGCTTTACCTTTTTCTTACCCTTGTCCTTATCCACCCTTCGAGGAGTCTGATGATGATGATGTTTTGATTTATGAAGATGAAGAATTTAAGGAATTTCGTATGCAGTTAAGACAAGCTCTTAACCAATCTTCCTCCTCTATAGATAAGCCTATTTTAGAAACATCATTTAATGGCATAAATGATGAGCTTTGTAGCATAAATATTGAAGGATGTGAAGTCCCGATCAATTATCATATTAAAGGACGTGAAGTCCCGATCAATTATCATATCAAGTGTATTCCTCTCATAGACATCTATGATCAAGGTCTGGAGAGGGAAGAAAAGCGGCAAATCATACCTGTATAGAAGAGTGCGGCCAAAGAGTCCCTCGGCTTGAGTAAGATTCACAGATGAATACTCAAAAACAACCTTAATAGTCACCAACACACACATACAGATGAATACTTGAAAACAACCTCAATAGTCACAAACAAATAAATAATTAATATGTAAAAGGCAAAGGAAAAAATAAGAACACCAACTGGTAAGCGAAAGAATATCAGTAGTCTAAGACATGGATAAGGCGCCTCCAACTACCCCTATTCTTGGTCAGGTCTTTAGAAAGGTGTAGGTCATGCAAAGTCATTCTTTATTTGTTCCTCCCACGTTCTCCTATGTCTTCCTCTCATATGCAACTAAAAATCAGGTAATATAAGAATAATAGGATTTGAATATGAGAACAAACCTAACTGGAAGAATGAGACAATGAATTGGAAAAGAAAGAGTAGCTTAGAACTTGAGTCCTAAACTTAAAATCGAATGTATGCTTGTATGATCAAAATTTTTTTTAAAAAACTCCCTGATTTTGAAGTTTCCTAAAAACCCAATTGAATTAGAGCGCAACTCTAGTAATCATTGTCCGTTAATGGATTCAAATACTCAAACTTTGTCGAGATAACTAATATTTGTTTGATGAAATTATTGATAGAGAATGGATGAAAGCTAGTAACCAGCTCTTAGCGTCATTAACTAAGAACCAGGTTATGCAAAAAATATTTATAAACACCCTAATACAACTACAACTAGTGTAATGGTATGTCGGGGATCGAGCCACGAGGACAAGACTTGCAAGACTCTAAGCTTAACGTAAGGAGGTTATAAGGGTGCAAGGTTGTTTAAACTAGATTACTAGCAATTATGACAAAAAAAAATAAAAACGATAATGAATAGCAATGAAAGACAAATGGGGCTGGATTAGATCAACCCTAGGAAGGTCTATATGAACTCATGAAAATCTAGGTCAAGAAAAATCATACAATAATCAATCGAGACACTCTAGATAGTGAGAGAAAGTTTGTGACCATATAAATTACACGAATAACCTATAATCGCCCTAAGTCTCCTAAAAGTGGCAGGACAAGATTCACATCGAATATTAATCAACCAATTATCAATAATCAAGCCCTAATCCAACATATGAAGAAAAAGACCAATCTTAAGGTTTCACAAAACCAAAACCCCTAAGAAAATTACTCACACATACTAGAAATAACTAAAAGAAAAGCTATAGAAAACCATTAGTGAAAACATGAAGAACTTGAATGAAGATAGCAATAAAGCAATAAAGCAATAAAGAGAGCCAAAAATAAAACAAACAACTATTCTATCAAGTAATGAATGATAAACAAGAGCAATAAAGAAGGGAATGGAATCAAAGAACCATAAATAAATGCATTAAATGACAATAAAGCACAGAGGAAAGAAAACTTATATATATGAAAGTGCTTGGAATTAAATAACATGAATCCAAATACAAAACTTGAAAAAGACTTGATTGTAAAGAAAAACAATAAAGAAAAGCATAAAAGAAAACTTAAATCCATTTTAAGGAATAAATGAAATAAAAACAAGTAAAGAGTTGATGTTCTAAGTTGAATTAATAAACTTTTAAAGTAGGCATAGGGGAATTACAAAAGATTGGAGGTGTATTTATACGCTAAGAACAAAAGGAAGAACAAGCCCTCGAAAATAAACTTGTGAAAAAAAAATTCGCACAGTTTCTAAAACCCATTCGACCGATTGGACCCCTCATTTGACCGAATGAGGGTTTATTCAACCAAATGATATTGTATTCGATGTTTCCAGTGCATTTAAGCATTGAAGTAAGCTTTTGATGATCTATTCGACCGTATAGGGCACCATTGACAAATTTTAGACCATTTACAAGTTTTTAAGTTGAGCACCACCTCTATTCGAACGAATGGAGGCTTCGTTCGCCCAAGCCAGGTTTCATTCAACCGATTAAAGAAGGGATTCGATCGAATGCTTTCATTTTTTTGTCAATATGTATTTTTGAAGTATAGGAAGGTGAAATATTTACAAAAACATCTTCATTAAAAATCATTATTTTAATAAGTAAAATGAGTTTGTCATTTTCAAATAAAATTTTGCTACGTTTTAGATGTCCGTTTTTTTTATTTGGGGACAAAATAAATTATAAGACAAAAATATGGGTATTTTTATGCACCTTAAGCTTGTTGAATGGGTAAGTCATGCCCCCTCAATCAATACTCACCCAACACTTAACCCCTTTCCTTCTTATACATGTGTATTCATTCCCCTCACTCCTAAGTAAACTCAAATTCAGAATTTTTCCTTCTCCAAGTAAACAAGCAAAGCAAAAATGCTGAATTTCATCTTCTCTAAGTGAGCAAGCAACTTAAAAATTTAAATTCCACCTTCTTTCTCTCATAATTTCAGATTTCCTCAAGAGATTAGTATTATCTCCTTACTAAAGAAAAACCCTTATCCCATAGAATACTTCTTGAAGTTCAATTTCAATCTCTACAAAATTTATATGGAGTGTGGAGCCTAATTGAAGTTCACCGTGGATTGTTTAGATGTTGGAATAGAAGAATCCAAGTAGATAGCATCTTCATCATCTTCTTCCAACCTTTTTATGTTAAGTAAGTTCTAAACATCTCCATTTTTCATTTTGATTATGTGTATGTTAATTAAGGTTAAAAGACCTTCAATTGACATCGATGTGCTTAATTGTTAGGGCTTTTTGGTAGAAGCTCTTTTAGTGTTTTAGAAGAAGTGAATCCCTAATTTTGGTGGATTGCAAGTATTGCAAAGAATTTTCTCATAAAGATAAAACCCACAAACTTTGTTCAATTTACTTACAAATAGAATGTTTCAAAGTGATTTGAATTTTTATATGTATAAAATGTATTGTGGAAATTATGGGTTTTTCGTCAATCAAATGTGATACTTTGTTTTTCTACGTAAAACATCTGAAATAAAGGTTTTGGATCGAGAAAATTTTAAATTCGCGGTTGGCGAGTCCCTTTGTTAAAGTTTCTGTCTTTTTCAGAAAAGTTTATGGAATGAAGAATAGTGCAGCTCGCGGCTTGCGAGTAGCTAGTAGTTTTCTACCCTATTTTGAAAATGCGATATCTTCTTCGTCTGGACTCGAATTTAGGCAAATTTTATGTCGTTACGGCCGTACGAGAGTTTACTTTATCATCCATTTGGAATAGCTCAAAAATGTTAATGGTATTTTAATCTATAAGCCTTTGAGTAAGCATATGTCTTCATAAAAGTGGATATAAGAGTTTAATGTTGTTACTAAACTTGGGTATAATTGCTTGGATGAATGTGTAACAATTAGAACTAACTTGGATTGATCTTTAAACCTATAATAGGTTTGGTTACTTTAGTTTGGTGATGGATTTTTGAATTTGGGTTTAATATAAGAAAGTGTTATTAGTTTTGCATTCGGATGACTCCGGAATTGATTATGGAGTACATATCTTATGACTTAGAGGTTAATTATAATTACTTTAGTTTAGGTGCTTATATTGTTTCAGTGGTGAAAAACTAATTTTGGAATTGTTCGAGTTTGGAAATTTATTGAGTACTACTAATCTTTCCTCACCTTCTTAACTTAGGCAATCTACTAGAACACATAGACCTCCTTCATACTTAGAACAATATATCTACAACATTGCATCCACTAAACATGCTTGCTCTTGTTTTTTTGTTGAACCAAAAAGTTACAAGTTAACTGCCCAACATCCTTCCTAGGTCTAAGCCATCTAGACTGAAATTGATACTCTTATCTCCAATAACACGGGATGTTGTTCTTCTACCTCTGGGAAAAAAACCAATTGGGTGCGAGTGGGTTTATAAGGTTAAGCTCAAGGTTGTTAGCTCTCTTAAACGGTACAAACCTCTTCTTGTTCTAAAAGGTTTTAACTAGGACTATAGGGTTTGGTTTGGTGTTCTTGGCGCATTTCAGGTTCAATTTGTCATTACGAAGTACAAATCAAGCATCTTTGGTACATACACTTCTCACCTGATTGTGGAGGCTCACGTTAACGGGTTCCCAAAGCGCCAGTGCAAGAAAAGAAATCAATCCATAAAAAGAAATCCAACCTATGCAAAGTAGAAACATCATTCATGCAAGGACATACTAAAATCATCATACAAATTTGTACACTTGCATTATGTTAAAATTTTTAGTTTAACATCGAAATTAAGTTCTTTAGCTTCGAATTGATTGGTTGTATGTCGAATTTTGAGTTAAAATGGAAAAGTTATGTATTACACACTAACAACGCGCAAGTTGAGGCTCGCTTGACCGGTCGAGCGAAGGTCGAGCGAATGCACTAGTATTCACTTCCAGTAGCTGCAAAATGTTGTCAGGATCATCATTATGGGTACAGGACATTCGACCATTTTTTTAACCTTCTGCCTAATTTTCTTCAAGTTTTGATCTAGGTACGTGATGGTCGCTTGACTAGCCGAGTGAACTCCGCTAGGTCGAGCCAATTGGGCGGCCAACAGTTTTTGCAATATTTTAAATATCATACGAGGTTATTTAGACTCAATTCTTCAATTGTTGTTGCCATTCACCTACAATTTCTACATAGCCAACCCTACCTTATCAATTAGGGGTGACAGCTTTTTCCTACAACCTAGGGGTGGAGGAGTAATAATAAAACCACCACCCCTACTTGCTTTATTGAGCCTATAAATAAAGAAGAAGAAAATCAAGCTAAGGCATTTAGATTTCATCCCTTATTTTTCCAATAACTTTCATGTATTTTTCATAGTTTAGTTTTCATTTCAATTCAACTAAGTATGTTGTGTAATTTCTCTTTTAGTTCAATCAAGAACTTTCAATTTCAATTACAATCTCAATTTCAATCCCTTATTTCAATTGCAACACTTTATTATAGCATTTTGCAATTTGGATTCTTCATCAATTAATGTTTTATTTATGAAGCTATTGGATTGCATCCACGAGAATAATTTCTATCATTATCTTTATTTAATTCAATCTATATTGTTATTGCATTCATCTAATTTTGGTTGATTGTTTAAGCTTGCTTTATCAAATTCATGCCCTTTATGTTTTGTTCAAATTACAATTTCAGTATGAACATGAGTAAGCAATTCTATTTTGGTATTGGCTAGGTATTATCACCATGAACATAGTTCAATTTTCTTTCTTTCACCTAAGTGTAGGATTTGTTGTTTATGGTTGAAGGTGGATTTTTCTATTATTGTAATGTCATTGGATTAAGGGTGAGAGCCAATTTCAACGATAATCCACACTTGAAAATTAAGTCATCTCCATGAGAATAGGTAGATGCTTAGATTGGAAATTTTGTATATGTGCTTCATGTCTTGAAATGTGTTTTGCTCTAAAAGAATAGGTAGTTTAACATGTTTTAGGAAGCAAATGTTGCTCGAGAGAGAACTTTAGTATTTTGATCTATTCCTCCAAATAACTCATATCCATGACCTTAGGTTAAAGTTTAGCAAAGCCACTACCTTGATGAGAAAGTCTACCCTTTATATCTATAGCTTATTGATCATCTTATCTTTTAGTTCATTGCATTCATATTTGCTTTTGTGCCTAGCTTTCTTTTTTTAGTACTTTTAATTGCTTGCTTTAGTAGCTTTTATCACCAACCATCATAATATACGTTGTTGAACGCATTAATTAATTTGAGAAACCATTGACTTAACCCCCACTCCTTGTGGATGCAACCCGTACTTACGGTCGTACTAAGCTACGTTGTGCACTTGCGGTATTACTATTGAAGGACATAAAGTCCCG
Source organism: Amaranthus tricolor (assembly GCF_026212465.1). Classification (NCBI taxonomy): domain Eukaryota; kingdom Viridiplantae; phylum Streptophyta; class Magnoliopsida; order Caryophyllales; family Amaranthaceae; genus Amaranthus; species Amaranthus tricolor. Next base: position 29,377,928 of record NC_080048.1, read on the forward strand.
ATCAACCTATAAAGGTGAGAATGATGGAAATTATAAAGATGTATAATGAAGTCATCTATCTTGAACGAGACAACATATTAGCTAGAATCAAACATAGAATTCAAAATTATAGTGTTCAAACGAGCATCATAGCCGCTCGAAAAAGCACTAAGTACGGAACTATCTAGTGAATGAAAGTGTATGCTGCTTGAACAAGTATAATGGAGCTTGAATGAGCAACTTTGTGCAGATTTTCTTGATCTCTAACATTTGGTATTCTACAGATGTTATTACTTTAATTACTTTTGGCTTTTCCTATGTAACTTATTTAAGTAAAAAGTTATTACAAATAGGCGGATAATATACTCATTGTTGATTATCTAATCATTCTAACCCCTAAGCCTAAACACATAGTCTAGTTCTTCTGTTCTATTCTTTAGTGTAGTTCCTCCATTATAACAGTTCTTTGAATTCCATTGTTTGATACTAATCAAGGCAACTACACACCACCAAGGATGTAGCCCAAGTTAAGAGAACCTCGTAGATTTTTGTGTTTGTTTATTTTATTTAAATTCCATATTACATTGTTATTTCATTATTATAGTAATGTCTCATCAACCAACTTTATACCGTTGTTCTTGGTGATATTAAAGATAAACTTTCATACTTTAGGCTCTAACCTCGCATTCATTTCAACACCAATTCTTGTCGGAATTGATAGGTTTCAAAATGTGGAATATAACAACAATTGTTAAACATGTACATCTAAACAAATAAAATGAATTAAGAAATAACAACATTTGACGCATGACTTGTACGACAATGTAGGGATAGGGTAATGAAAAGTACTATTGACTTTGAGTTAAGTATCAAATTTGATACCTTTAAATCTCTAATTAATCCACTTACATCTAGATCAATAGTGTGCAAGCTAGCACTGGAAAAAACAATGAAAGAAGAAACAAATTTTTTTTCACTTTTTTCTTTCAGTCAGTTTTCTATTACTAACTACAAGGCCTATTTATAATAAAAGGTCACAATCCTAAGTAAAAACACCTTTTCAAACAAATTCTAATATTTTATTATTAAGGGTGATTAAGTATTTTCATCTTAATATTATTAACCTGATAAAAATTTATCTTTCATCTATTCTGTATGACTTCTTAGGAGTATACATTTAAGTGTATTTGGTAAAATCTTATTAGTAAAAAAACTTATGTTTTTCTCTATTAAGCAACGTGCGCATATTAAATGTGCAACTTATATCTCCATATTAACCCTATACCTATTAAATATGTAATATTAGATTGTTCCTAGGACGTAATCCTTCAATCTCCTATTCCTCCGTAGACAAGATGTCAATACTATAATTTCCTAAGAATTACTATATTAGATTTTTTCATTATAATACACAGCTCCTTGTGATGTTAAAATGTTATCGCATAATCCTTTCTTGCTTTGTTTGAATTCGAACTAATCTTATTTGAGTTACAAATTACGCTAAAATGCATGACCATGCTTTATCTTAGTTTTCATTTGCAAGTGGTCAGAATATCAATCCTATAAAAATAGAATGACTAATTCAATTTTGTAATTCAACTACTTCTATTTGCGCATGGACATATCCAATCATTGTCTTTATAACCACGATTTATGGCATCATTACACAAAGTTAAAGTCAAAACAATTAAATAGTGTACTAAAGGATTACCTGCATAATCAAATAAACATCTCCATGTTTCTATATTGTAAGGAACTACAATAACAACCAATATGTACTTGTCATTAATCAATTGAATCCAACTCTTGTGATAAACTAGGGACTATGATAGATTATTATTTTAATTCACCTTGTGAGATTCCAATTCTCAGAATGTTTCTGATACTCCCTCTCAAAGCCATATAATAAAAACATTAATATTTAATACTAATCCAAGATCAAATATATATGAAATATTATTAATAAACAAACATAAATGTATCATTACAACTAAATAACAAAATGGAAACCATTTAAACCCACTCGGCTTGATGTCTAATTCCCATACACCTAGTACGACCTTCATTCTTAGGATCTAGTAATCGTCCAGTCAAGGAATCTATTATATTTTCATGGTATGAACTTTACAGACTATTACTTCTCTTCTAGCAACAATTTCTCTAATAAGATGAAGCTTCTTAAGCACAAGTTCGAAGTTTTTGTGTGATCTTGGTTCCTCACAATTAGCCATAGAACTCATATTATCACAATATAGATTGATTCCATTCTTTATGCTAGGAATGTCTCCATGTTCAATGATGAACTTATGAATCCACCCAACCTTCTTTGCATCATCATATGCAATTATGTGATCTACTTCTATAGTAAAATATGCTACTGTGCTTTACGTTGAATACTTCAGCTTGCCACTCCATTTAAACTAAAGACGAAACATGATTTAGATTGATAAGCGTCTTTTTCAGTTTGGAAGCTTGCATCTATATAAACCTTCATAGACCAATGCCTCATTTTGTGAGTATCAAGGAATGTGATGCTATTCCCACTCAACGTCTTGTAAACACAATATTCCTCTCTTCATTATTGAGAAAATCAAACAGTTTGATTGTCTCACTAAATTAGATGTCCTAACACTTGATGTTTGTTTAAGTCCATAAATTGCCTTTTTAACTTACATACCTTTCTTGGATGATTTGAATCTATAAGACCTTCATGTTGTTTCATATAAACATCCTCTTACAATAACCCATTCAAAAAAGCAACTTTGACATCCATTTTCCATATTTTAGAATCATAAAATAAAACAATCACAAGGAGAATCCAAGTATATTTAAGCATAGCTCATGGGGAACATGTCTCATCATTGTCAAAACTATGAACTTGCTTGAAACCTTAAGCCTCTAATCTAGCTTTGAACACACAGAAGTTTCCATCCTTATTTATTTTCAATTTGAAAGTTCATTTGCATCCAATGGATTTTACCCCTTCAGGTAAATCAGTCAAGTTCTATACCAATTTTCAATCTTCAAATCCATCTCCGATTGTATGGCTCCAAGCCATTTAGCGGAGTCTTTGTCCTCTAAAGCTTGTTTGAACATAGTAGAGGTGTTTATTCGGGTCATCGGGTTAATTTCGAGTCAAGTGCTTTTGGTCGGTTATAAATCGGGTCTTGTGTCCACATTGATTTTCACATTATTTTAAATTCATTTTAATGTCGGGTTAAGTCAGGTTCGGTTTCAAGGTCAAGTAAATATCGGGTCATCAGGTCTGTATTGAATACCTCTAAAACGTAGTAAGCTCCTAATATTCCACAACTGTAATTTTGAAAACATCCGTAATCAAGAAATCAATATATTTCTTTGACGGAACCACTGGTCTATTAGTGCTTCGCAAGGAAGCAACAAAAGAGAATTTTACCTTAGAGGTAGATAAATCGCATGATTTATTACATGGTGAGACAATAGAAGGTCGTTTACTTGAATTTATTCCCTCCGAAATATTTTAATGTCGGGGCGTCTTTGACAAAGTCTGAACTTCGTCCAACTATTTTATGCCACTTGTTTTCTTGAAACTAAAATCCTTTTAATGGAAAACACCATCACAAGCAACAAACCTTTTTTAAGCTTAATTTTTAAACTATTTGAAGAAATGAGTGTCACGCCAAATTATTTGCAAAAATATACTTCTAGAAAAACCAGGGACAACTTTTTTTATACCCTAATATGTTGTTGGAAGCTGATTTGTGGGACAACTAAAGATAAACGTTGTCAAGAACATGTTTTCACTCTTCAAGAAAAACGCTGTCCTAAGCAGCCTTTTTCCCCTTCTTATATTTTTTTTTTTCCAAATATTTGGTACAATTGTATGTAAGAAGAAAACGCTGCCCATGGCAGAATTTTTCTCCTTTATTTATTTTTTTTCAAAATAGATTTTGCAACTGTATTTAAGAGGAAAGAAGAGATACCTTAGTTGGTCTTCTCCTCACAGCTGACAAACTTGCATTACATCTAACCAAAAACAGCCTTCTCAAAGAGTTCAAGCATTGAAGACCTGGAACATCAATGACAGTTGTATTTCTTTTACCTCAATATTGATGGTTTGTAGTAATCACACAAAGCTTGATTCAAATCATAGGCAACAATTGTTCTAAATACGCAAAACCCATATAGCAAATGAACCCAATGACTCACAAAAAGCTTCACTCACTGCAAATAACTCATCTACAATCTTATCATTATTCCCCTTTTCTTTGTAAATTGAGATTATGTATTATACCCCTTTAAAAGTATTTAAGAGGGAAAAGTCCCTTAAATTTTTTCTTGTTTTCCTCCTTTAATTTGTAATAAAAAGAATGGTCACAATATAATGATAATAAATTTTTTAAAAACTTCAAATTTCCTGTTCTTCCCCCTTAAATGAATTCAAGGGGTATAAAATTATAAAAGCCCAAATTTTTCTTGCTTTTCACTTATAATTTAAAATAAAAAAAGTGCATTAAGTTTAAAGCTTTCTCAACAAGATATTGATTAGGTGTAAAAGCTTCAATCTTCCTCTTAATTCCCTTTAATTCGATCTAAGGGGGATAAATTCACCAAAAAAAAAAAAAAAAAAAAAAACCCTAAAGTTTTGTTTTTTTTTTTCTACCTTTACTTTGCAAAAAAAAAAAAATAAAGCTAAAGTTCCAAACTCTGAAGCCTAGATATCACTTGTGTTGGGATGTTGTGAATCGAACCGAGTCTAAGATCAATCTAAGATGAATCAAGTGTGGGTCAAAAAGGCTAGATTCGTGGGGTGCGGAGATCTACGTGGGGCGCAGATACGCGGGGTGCAGAGATCTACGCGGGCCGCGAATGTGCGGGGAGCGGAGCATTACATGGGGCGCGGAAAAGCTTCTGTCTTGGGCAGAATGTTGGGCGCGTGTTGCAATTAGAATTAAGGTATGCAATGCAATGCATAACAAAGTGAGCAAAACTAAGAGAGAAAAAGATTGGACAGCCATTGTTGTGGTTTCTCGTTCATCTTGTAATCTCCCAGTTTATAGTGAAAAGTTTATTCTTGGTGCCGGTAGATGTTGCTATCACATTGATAGTGAACCACGTTAATCTCTTGTGCTATTTCTTGTTGTTTGCATTGAATTTCTTTATTGTTTCATTATTGTTTTCGATTGTTGCTTCCGCTGTCGCACAACAACTTGAATGAAATAAATGATTAAAACAAAAGATTAAAATTATTCCATATACTCTCGCATCAAATTATTTTATTGGTATTTGAGATTCTTGAAACAAGCTTGTTTGATTTTCTTCAGAAAAACAATTATCAATATTTCCAATAGAACTAGTTGATCTACAACATTATCAAAGGGGAAAAACGCTGAAATAAAATTCCAAACAGCCCGTTAGTAGTAATAAACGGTGGTAATAAGAATGAAAAACTAATGTAATTTTAGTTGAAAAATATCTTGGCTATCTTGATGGCCATGCTTGTTCAACTCCAATCATCTCATTTTCTTCATAAAATTCCATTCCAATGCATTACCATTAGAAGAGGTGTTATTAGGTGGTAATGGAAATTTGGAAACAAAAAAACTTTTTTGTGATCAAAGTTTCATTACTATGGGAATGATATTAAAATTTTGACGAAATTTTACACTATAAATAATTCCCAAATATCACCATTTAATACCACTAACCAAACGAGCCCAAAGAGTAGTGAAAATATAATTATGAATATTGATGAGAGAGATCATGAAAATGTGGAGCAGGAGTCTTGGG
>NC_080048.1:29388675-29431175 GCF_026212465.1 Amaranthus tricolor
TGTGGCCACTTGTAACAAGCATGGAATGTATTTTTTGGCCCTCTTTGGTTGGCTGTGCCACACCATATGTAACCTCAGCTAAGTTGTCACCACTAGCAACACCTAATTGAGGTAGCAAAAGAGAACAAGGAGTCGCCTCCCGAAAATTGTATCGTTTAGTATAATTAGCATCATAATAAAATATTAAAACACGTTGCAATTTAAATTAATAAGTGCTTGTATATTTGAAAACTATGTATCTTTACCTCTAGCTCAGGTGTTGGCTCCGGATTTTGAGCAATGCAGTTCATGGTCTCCGGTGTAGGATTTTGTGCTTCGAAGGTAGTATTAGGCTAGGGTGCTATGGGGGTAGTGGGCTCAGGTTTTTGCTCGGCCGAAGCCTTAGGATCCCCATGTTGAATTTGCTAATCCTCGAAAATCATATTTGCCAAGTCTATAGTGGGCGCTCCCACTTTGGCGAGAATGTCCTTCGTAATTTGTGCTTTGAGGGTCGCTACTTCATCAGGTGGCATCATTCTGGATTGAGTAGCAACACACTCTTTGCCGAATGCCTTCTTTAACCCCACGCGGACGCCTCCATTTCCGACTACTCACCCTCTACGGTCTTTCCCTAAAACCATATGCAATGCATCAACATTGCCTCTTGGGATGAACTCCCCTGTAGTTTCTTTTTCCTTCCAGCCCATCTATTCAAATAAAAAGTGACATATATAACAATTAGTTTAAGTAAATCAAAGCCAAAAAATAAAAATCAAATCAGAAATATACTTAATAATTTCAAAACTCACCACAACATCAGCAACCTTTCTTCGTTCCCAGATTAGTAATGGTAAATTTACCACTTGCATCTCAGGAATGAAATTTGCACTACCAATCTCGCACCCAATCTCCATCAGGAGTATTCACGGATGCAGAGGTAGCCGTAGAAGTGGTCGTGGCCAGACTCTGTTTAGGGTATAAACCCGCATCTACCCACTCTTTTCGAGCCTCATCGTACGTTTTTGGGCCCAAACGATGGTAAAACTTCCTTTTGCTTCCTGATTCAGAAGCTTTAGCACGCTTTTCCTAATTAATCCATTGAAATCAAGTGTCATATATTAGTTTAAAGATTGAATCAAAAGAATTAAATTTAAATCAAAAGCTATAATGTAATATGGAATACTTACAACTTAGATGGGAGTTGTTTTTTTGGCAACAAATGCCTCCCATTCATTCTTCGATATGTGACCTCATATTTCATAGGGCATCTTTGAAGGTGCTTGGTCTCCACCTTCGTTTCCCATTTTGACCTGTTTGGTCTTACGGGCATGCTTCGTGGTGATCCAGCTAGTTACTAGCTTCGATTTGAAATCTCTGAATCTTTCAGCAACAGCTGAAAGAAAAACATTCTTCTTCTCTTCATCGTTCTCAGTGTAAAAAAGATTCTACAAAACAAAAATAATATTTATTAGTGTTAATTAAATTAATTTTAAAATGAAACTAAATGAATAAAAATAGTAAAGTTGCTTACCACAGTATCATCCCATAGAGAGTTCTTCAAACCCTGTGGAACCTCGGTCCATGGGTACAATATGGAAATCTTGTGGATACATAGGCCCACTTGTTTTTCATATTACCTAAGCCATTTGCCACAGGGTTGACCCAATGCATTGTATTCCAAGTGCATGGGTTCTGTGACTTTGAAGTTTTTCTTAGGACCTCGCCCTTTTCTTTTCTTAGAACCAATGCTAATAGTGGTTGTGGGAGCATCCATTGGTGGGGCATCTTCAGTGTCATAATTATTGTTAAGTGGTGGGGCGTCTTTAGCCATACGCTCGTATCTAACAATTTGGTCGTCATCCGAAGTCTCAATCTCGGAGACAATTTCATCTCTAAAAAGATGCATTGTAGATGAGTACCTAAATGAATATGAATAGATATATATTAGAACATAGGAACGTAATTTCAATTTTAACCGTTTCAACACAATAATATATACCAAATAGTCTTGTGTGCCAAGTTTCATGCAAAACAAACCAACTTGGACAACTAATTAACATTCATATCAACAAATCATTCATTTAACCATAAACAACCCTAATTAAACCTAATTTAAAAACTATAAAAAATTATGATAAATTTAAAACTTAAAAACCACAACTACATACACATTAATAAATAAAATGAAGAAATTACTTAAAAATATAACAAAACATGATATATATGATAAATTTAAAACTTATAAATAACAACATTCACGTACATTCATAAATTATGATAAATTTAAACCTAATTTACAAAATCAAAATGAAAAAGATACCTTGAATTTTCGTGGGTTTTGGTCGGTTGTGTATAACCTATACAATGAAAAAAAAAATTAAAATTAGTATAAAAACAACTAAGCCCTAAAACACAATTAATGAAGCTTGAACAACAATGGGTTTGATAACTAAGCTTTAAAAAATTATACCTTGAAGAACAGCAAGACCTAAGCCCAAATTTTTCGTGGATTTTTCGTGTGGAAGAAGAAGAACAATGAAGAAAAATGATGAAGAATTTATGTAAAAATGATGAAGAAGAAGAAGCAGTTTGCGAAGATGAAGAATTTATGGGTTTTTCGTGGAAGAAAAAGCAGCAGATGATGAAGAATGAAGCAGTTTGCGAAAATGGTGGGTTTTAGGTGGGCTTTTGGAGAATACAAATGTAGGTCGAGTATTTGTGAAATGTAACGTTGAATGGCGGATTTTAGTTTTTAAGAAAGACATTATATGCTGCGGGCTAGTGAGAACCGCAGTATAAAATTGCAAAACAGACATTATGTGTTGTAGGCTTTTAAAAAACCGCAGCATTTGTAACACCCCGAGATTTTAATGACGTAATTATTTAATATTTTAATAGTTTTTAAAGATTTTAGAATTGTTATTTAATTATTTCCGAATTAGTTTTAATAAATTTCTTTCATATACGGATTTAAATGTCGACTTATATATATATATATATATATATATATATATATATATATATATATATATATATATATATATATATATATATATATATGTATGTATATATATATATATGTATGTATATATATATATATGTATGTATATATATATATATGTATGTATATATATATATATGTATGTATATATATATATATATATGTATATATATATATATATGTATATATATATATATATATGTATATATATATATTTATATATATATATATATATATATATATATATATATATATGTATGTATATATATATATATATATATGTATATATATATATATATATATATATATGTATATATATATATATATATATATATATATATATATATATATATATATATATATATATATATATATGTATATATATATATATATATATATATATATATATATATATATATATATATATATATGTGTGTATATATATATATATATATATATATATATATATATATATATATATATATATATATATATATATATATATATATATATATATATATATATATGTATATATATATATATATGTATATATATATATATAAATATATATATATATATATATATATATATATATATATATATATGTATATATATATATATATGTATATATATATATATATATATATATATATATATATATATATACATATATATATATATATATATATATATATATATATATATATATATTAAAAATATAGTTACGACTTCTCAAATAAAGAGGTTTGAATCAAAATGACTATTTTATTAAAATGTCTTAGCCCACGAAGGTGAGTCTCTTAGTTGAGTCTCGCAAGAAAATAAACCGAGATAAAAATAAATAAATAAAAAAACATAATAATAATAATAATAATAATAATAATAATAATAATAATAATATAATAATAATAATAATAACAATAATAATGATAATAGAAATAACGAGTATAAAACCGTGGAAACCCTAAACAATCAAGCAGAGCCGTCACTCTCCTTCTCTTCCTTCTCTTTCTTTCTTGCTCAATCCTCGCGTCCCATTTCCTTCCCGCACCAGCAGCCACCCTTTTCTTTCTCTCCCTCCACCACGCGCAATGCAGCAGCGGCTGTTACCCACCAACAGCGACCACAGCCGCACGTCAGGGACCAACCGTGTGCGCGCCACCAGCAAGCAGCCGAGCTGGGCCTATTTCCAGCCGGTTCTGGGGTTCCACCACCTCCACGAGGTTCATTCTCCTCTTCCCCTGTTTGATTCCTTCTTGTTCCAATTGAAATTTTTAATGTTTGTGAGAAAAGTGTTGAAATTTGTATGATTGTTATTGAATCTTGTTATGAGTGAGAATTGGATTGATGATTTGAATGTATTTATGAATTGGGTTTTTGAAATGTGGATGAAAAGTGTTGAACTTTGTATTATTTTTCATTGAATTCTTTTGTGGGTAAGAGTTTGATTGATGAATTGAACATATTCATGATTTAAAGTTTGAAATGTGATTAGAAATTATGGGATGTGTGTTGATTGTGCATTAGTTTGGTTTATTCTTATCTTAGGTAATAGAAATAGTGTTATCTTTGAACATGAAATAATTAGAGTTTGATTTAGAAATGAGATTTACTAGTAGTGTGTGTGTTGTATGCTACTTTGGTGGTGTGGTGATTAATTGAATAACCTTATAACTTGTTTTAAGACTTGGTTGATTATTATTGTGGCAATTAGTAATGTTTTTTATCACAGTTCGCTATGGAAATGGTTTTGGTTGTTAATTGGGAGTAGTAGTTGCTAATTATTAGTGATTTAATTGCGAGAGTTACTAATACCTCATTAGGTTGCTATTGAAATTATAAATACATAATTGTAATGAGCCATGAACATAGTGTCAAATGTTAAGAGTTATTAAAGTTACTTGTATGATGTCTTGATTTTAGTTCTTTCTAGCCTTGGAGAATATAATGAATGATATTGCGATGTGATAACTGTAAGATTCGTCCTTGTCGTCATATTAGCACTACATCAACATTAAGTGTGAATCATCGTTTTATATTAAGATGATGTGGACCGTTATAACTCAAAGTTAGTTGGTATAATTAAACAGTCGACATAATCCTTTTATTCTTTGCCGATGGAAAAAAAACTTGTGTTATTGTTGAATTGACGATTCTGGTTGGTGTGAATGAGATGCGTACGTGCTAGAAGTAATTGAAAACTTGTCGTGAATGGATGATAGTGGTTACCTTGATTTCTAGTTGGTATGACAAAGTAGTTAAGAGAACTTATAAATTCTATTCCTAACTTGTATAGGTTCCCAGTTTATAAGAGGAAAGTAGACCCTTAGTTGGGTGATTTTTTTTGTAACTTGTGGTCGTGCAGTGACGCTCGCAGGTACGTACACGTAGTAATTAATTATCATATTCATTGCTTCAAAGTATTATCCATATTTCATGATTATATGCATTGCATTAAAATTATAGAACGCCAGAAAGTGAACTATGCTAGCGTATAGGCATAATAGTCAAATAGGTAAGTAGAATGAAAACATTAGGAGACTATGAGAACAGATTTCTAAATAGTAGAGAACGCACCATGGTTGTGTGTGGTATCGAAGTGATTTCCTACTTATTGAGCCTTGATGTATGATTAGTTGGCGTGAATCAACTGGATTATGTCCGGTTGATTTAAAAGTCTCCTAGGTGAGGTTCGACGGGACCACCGTAAGGGGGGGTATGAGCATGCTTGGGTCATTGGGCGCCTGGAGGCCGATAACGCCCCCTGACCGAGGTGTTACCATGCGGGCCTTGCAAACTCCAATATGGTGGCCTCTTCACTGGTTTAGTACCCCAGTGTGTTAGTTTTTCCCAAAGGTAGGACCCAAGAGGGTCAGCTAGAGGGGGCATGAGCTCATACTTTGCCATGGGCGCCGGGAGGCCGATAACGCCCTTGGCCGTGTCACTATGCCATGAATAAAGAAAGTATCCACTACCCTTGAATATACTTCGAGAGATTAGTAGTTTTAAAGAGAAATTATGAGTAAATAGAGGTGCTTAGACAGATAAGTAGACTCGTTATTGCCATACTAGATCGTTGTCTATAGTTTTGTTCAATGACTCTAATTGTTATAAGTTTATTAATTACTGACGTGTATGTATTTGTTGTTGTTTGCTCATGACTCTCTATGATGTTCCTGCTATGACACATTTGACTATGGTCATTATGTGGAGCAGCAGGGGGATCATAGGTTGACGTGACAGGTATAGGAGCTTCTTTTGTTTTGCATTGGGGGAAGAGCGGAGTACGACCGTAATAATTGTGTACAAATTGTCTAATGCTTGTTGCTTCTATATTACTTGTAAAGTTTCCTTTTGGGATTGTATAATTTCTTTTGTATGGAGCCATGTGACTCCTTGTATGATCCATAATTTCGCTGCGTAGTTTTTGAATGTATAGTATTGAGATTACTTCTTAGTATCCGTCAGATCGATGCGTTAACACTGGAACCACGATCCTCATTAGAGTTGGTGGTTTGAGAAGCCGACAATGATTCTTCCGTCGTGACATATTTTTGAAGGCATTAAAGGCCTTAGATTATTATATTGATGTTATCCAATTATATATTCTTGACACATCCTCAGTTTTCAGCAGAGATGCTGCCGAAATTTCAACTCAGTCACCTTTTAATTAATCCCTAGCGTTCATTTTAATTATTTTCCCTTTTGTTTTTATGTAACACCCAAATTTCCTCCCTTCCTTCACGATTCTGGTTTCGTTTAAGGGGTTGGAAATTCAGGAGTGTTACAGCATTTGAAAATTTTTCAATTTTTTTAAATTACTTATAAAAAACCGCAACATTTGCTCTATTTTTTTTCGAGAAATTCTTTGGTACTCTTTAATACTGCGTTTGATAAAAACCGCAACAATTGATAAGCAACAGATACGTTATTTTCCACTAGTGTTAGGACCTACAAAGGTTGCCTTGGAACCTGCAAAAGTTGCCTTGGGACCTGAATTCAGACAAAAAACATATCATAAATTGTTCTTTGGAGCCAAAAAATAGTGTTGGAATAAGAAATCGCAATACAAGACCTAATGCAATGAAAACTCTCCACTAAATGATAATGAGATTTTAAACTCCAATAATTAGAAACCCTTCCACTAATGGAGAAAAACGCTGCCAAGGGTAGCATTTAGCTTCTTTATACAATTGTTATCTTGAGGACACATAAGATGCTAGAAGAATGGAGAAACATTACACTTATCCCACTGTATCAAACCAAAGGCAATGCGCAAGTATGCGGGAACTACAAAGGGATCAAACTTCTAAGCCACACAATGAAATTGTGGAAAAGAGTGATAGAGAGAAGAATCAGATAAGAGACGGTGATCAGAGAGAATCAATTAGGCTTCATGCCAGGAAGGTCAACCACTGAGGCTATACATGTTTTGAGAAGATTAATGGAAAAATATAGGGAACGAAAGAAGGATTTGCATATGGTCTTCATCGACTTGGAGAAAACGTTTGATAGCATACCACGAGGAACAAAAGAGGTATCTCACAAAGTTACGTTGAGGAGATACGAGACATGTATGACATTGTAGCGACTAAAATTCAAAAACTGGTAGGGTTAACAAAGTCTTTTCCAATCAAAGTGGGTCCTACATCAAGGTTCGACTCTAAGCCCATTCATTTTTACGGTCATTATGAAAAGATTTCTAAATCTATCTGGGAAACTGTGCCTTGGTGCATTTTATTTGCCGACAATATCGTATTGGTAGCAGAAACTAAGGAGAAAGTTAATGATAAATTGGAAGAGTGGAGAGTAGCCTTAGAATGCAAGGGGTTGCGCATAAGTCGCATAAATTGGTGAAGAAGTTTTTTCATGTACGACCAAGTTTAGGTATTTAGGATCGATTAATCAACCCATCAAATACAAGCGGTTTGGCTCAAGTGGCGAGCAGCCACCGAGGTGATATGTGATAGGAAGTTCCCAAGTAGGTTAAAAGGTAAATTCTACAGAGTTGCAATCAGGCTTGCTTTGTTGTATGGGACAGAATATTGGCCCGTAAAGAAGACTTTTGAACATAAGATGGAAGTCACAGAAAAGCGAATGCTGAGGTGGATGTGTGGTCACACAATGATGGATAGAATTAAGAACCGAGAGTTTAGAGAAAAACTAGGAGTTGCGCCTATTTATTCAAATATGCGTGAAAATAGATTAAGATGGTTTGGTCATGTGAAGAGGAAAACTTTAGACGCCCCTATGAGGAGGATCAAAAGTATCATAGTGGAGGGTAAGAGAAGCCGAGGAAGAGCTAGAAGAACGTGGGAAGAGCAAAATAAAAAATGACTTGCATCACTTAAACCTCTCCAAGGACTTGACTAGGAATAGAGGTAGTTGGAGACGCCTTATTTATGTCTTAGACTACTGACACTCTCGTTTATTGGTGTTCTTGTTCTTGGCCTTTGTCTTATCATGCTTTTACTCGTCTTTTTACCTAGCCTTTCCAGTTATATGTTTTATCTTTATTTTATTTTTATGCCTAAGGGTCAAGCTTTTCTTGTAAACTGTGGGCTTACGATTCTGACTTCAACCAGCAGTTTTCATGCCGGAACCTATCTTTTAAGCATTCTTTAGAGCCGAAGGACTCTTTGGCTGCATTTCCTTCAGGGGTATGGGTTGCCGCCTTCCTTCCTTCCTTAGACCCTGATCATACTTTTCTATGAGCGGGATACACTGGACATAATGATGATGATGATGATACAATTGTACCAAATATTTGAAAAAAATGAAGGAGAAAAACGCTGCCAGGGTAGCGTTTTCCTTGAACACTGAAAATGTTGTTCATGGCAGTGTTTTTTCCTTAGTTGTCTCAAAACCCAACTTCCAACCCATTAGGGTACAAAAACACTGTCCTTGACAGCGTTTTCTCTAAAAGCTTACTTTTACTAATTGTTTGGCGTGACACTCATATCTCCGAATTATTTAAAAAATAAGGTTAAAAAATATCCACGAGCAACGACCGTTTTGTTTTCGCTTTGTTGGTAGAAATAATACCCTTAAGTTTACAAAAAATCATTTGTCTGATTTGGGTTGAAGTTCATCCAATTGTAATCATTTTAAATAGGGCTGACAGCCCCAAATTCTTAGAAATGGCATCGGTTATGTATCGAATTCAAATGACAGAGGGAATAATGATAAAGTAGATAATGTACATGGTCGTTAATTAACAAGCGCAGAGTAGGCTACCGCCCAGGGCCCCGAGTTTTTTAGGACCCAAAAAACTTTTTTTTTTGTATAAAAGTGATATTTTAATTTGACGGAGTAAGTGATATTAACTTCAATTAAATTTAGATATAACTTACATTTTTTGCTAATATGAGTTCTTAGTGATTTTTTTATGAATTAGTTTAAATATCAATGATAAAAAAAGGTGTACTATATTATTTATCACACCTTAAATTTTTAGATGTCCGTTTTTATATTTTGCTCTGGGGCCCAAAAATAAAACGGACGGCCCTGATAATGTATGGTTTGAAAGAAATTATCCACACACTAAATTTTCTGCTATAACTTATTTGAGACTTTAACTGAGCTAGGCTAGCTTAGTTTAAAAGCCAAGGATGCATAAAATTCTTCATAATATCTTTGCATGTACATACATGATCATATTCATTAGCTCGTACCTTATTGGAAGACTGCAAGTAGGTAATCAGGCCTGGAATTAGACAAACCTTACTTAAGACTACAAGTTTAGATTATATTCAAGTGTGCAAGTATGAGATATATATGGATTAACCTTGAAAGTAACATTTAACAGAATTTAAAACTGTAGAAGCTATGCCCAAGTAATTAAGAAGGTGCATCTTATTCCTCGCAGCTAAATCACCCTTAAAGAAACATATTTGTAAATTTCTCATTCTGATGTGATTTTAGGCCAACTCTTTTTGCTCACTATTTCTTCATCAATTAACCAAAACTTAATCATGCC
This sequence comes from Amaranthus tricolor, assembly GCF_026212465.1. Taxonomy (NCBI): domain Eukaryota; kingdom Viridiplantae; phylum Streptophyta; class Magnoliopsida; order Caryophyllales; family Amaranthaceae; genus Amaranthus; species Amaranthus tricolor. The sequence goes on from NC_080048.1 coordinate 29,398,635, forward strand.
GACATTCTTTGATCATCATGGAAAGAATCATTTGTCTTCAATTAGCATACTCCCTCCTATTCTATCCATGCATTAGTCTTATTTATTTTTTAACACTATTCACTTATCACTATTAATTTGTATTTTATTTTTAATCTATAAGTTAAAACACAATCATATGGGATCATGTTTGATTTATCTCTTTTTAAGGATTATAAATATTAAATTTTTATAATTTTTAATTAAGATTAATTAGAGATATTAAGATTAAAATATTAAAATAATAGGATTATAAATATTAAATGGGTTTTCGTCCTAACTACTCATTATTTTTTCAATTCTCACTTGCTCACCCACTCAATGCCGCTCTTTTGCCTAGATCGCCCTTTCGAGTTTTCAACCTAATTGGGCTTTTTCTCTTATCAAGCATTTTTTTTTTCTTTTTCCCTTTTTCAATGAAGAACGTAGTACAAATTTAGCTATAATGAAATTGAAATTACAATGCATATACCAGCTAAATCTATAAAAAAAAATAGAATAGAAAACATGAATAAGCAAGCAATAGGTTTCCCCATGCTTGTTTTTCATGGTGGGTAGCAACAGGGTGTTTAGCAACCCTTATAGGTGTAGGGTCTTTAGTAACCTTGGATATGACAATTAAAGCACAAAATGTAGAGAATGCAACCTACATAATGGAACACCAATGTTGAAACCGGGATAGCACCATCGGTCACAGCATTACCTCTTAAACATGAAACATCGGCTCTACTTATGACTCCCCAAAAATAAGAGGCTCTCTATCTTAATCTCATTTCCCCTTACAAGATAATATCACATGTAGTCCCATAAAAATCCCAACCCCTTATCAACCTCAAACCCATCCCGAAACATAATTCCATCATCACAACCACAAAATAATGTACCAAAATAAATACCCAAACTCCAAAACTGTAAGGCTCATATAATAGAGCTCTTGGATCTCGCAATCCAAGAACTTACTTTGGATAAAAGAGGATGGGGGCTTATTGTTGGTTAAAATTTGTAGCTCATATACACGCAGTGGTTAACAGGAGATGATATGCGAGAATCTAAGTAAGGATGGTTAGGTGGGTCAAGGTATGACAATATGATGGAGCTAGAATATAAGAAGAGATGAGAGTAGAGATAGGAATAGAAATATACCTATCAAGCGCCACGATAAAGGAGGAACAAGGATAGCAGTTGATGAACACTCACTCTCCTTTTTGCCTAGCCTCCTTCACAGGTTATTGGCTAGCATTCTCCTTTTATTTCTTTTTTTTCAATTTTTTTTTTTTGGATATGGGTTAACAAAAAGGAAAAATAAAACAAAAATAATAACAAACGCAATAAAAATCCTAATCTAAGAAGGCATAAAAACTAAACTAGCAAAACAATAAAAATCTACACTAACGAGTATAGACTCCCCCTATGCTTATCAAAACCATTGTCCTCAATGCTTCACAGCGTACCAAAGGGACAAAGATATGAAAAACTTAAGCACAGAGATAGGTAAAGTCCAATTTAAAAAGAACTAAAACATAAATAAAATCTAGCAAAAAGTACGAGTTGCCTCCCGCAAAGCGCTTGTTTAACGTCTATAGCTCGACGCAGCTCAACCTAGTTAACTAGGCTCAAGATTGGACATCGTCAGAGCTCTTAGCATCTTATCAAACTCCTTTGAAAATTTAAACTAAGATGATAGAGGTAGTTCGAAAGAAGAATAACTACAAAAGTAAATGTGAGAGCCCTTTTCAATTTATCAAACAGTTTAGCAACAGATTCAGGAAAAGCATGCACATTAGTCCAATTTAGCACATATGGATCATGGTCAAGGAGACTATAACAGAAGAGTTTTTCAGTAACATAATTATCAGTAATAAAATCAGTATTAACAAACTCTATAGTACTCTTATGAATTAAAGGTGATGAAGCAGCTATAAGGGACTTTTCTTCCTCAGCCAAAAACAATTCGAAAAAATAAGAGGTCTCGAGATGAAGAAACTCAGTGTCAAAAGAGTTAACTACTGCTAATGTTTCTTCATCATTGACTCCGTTACCCTCTAACATTATCTCTAGTGCATCTACTTCACGTTCCCAAATATATTTGGAATGACTCACCTCATTAAGAAAATTAGGTTGGTCAATGGTAGACTCACGTTCGGTGGGTGGTGAATGAATGAAGGGAGATGGGGAGACACAATCATAAGAAGTTATATCATAAGACTCAATAGCATCAGACACTAAAGATCCTACTTCCTCGTCATCAATAAACATGTTATTAACTGCAAAATTTTCACCAAGTCACTAATCTGCCTCCTCACCAATATGGCTCTTAAATGAATTATGATTTTTATTGCTATTGACACATGAATGTATAATTTCGACTTGTTGCTCAAAGGCTTGACCACAAAGACTCAAAAATTCCTTTGGCAAGGTTTCAACATAAGAATCATTGGCCCAAGTCATATCCGAAGATTCATACACCATTATAGAAGAAACAATAAATGAGTTATCACAAGAAAATTCAATGGGCAAGTCAGAGTTATGAAGATTATCACCTTGTTCTATTAGAAAGTGTAACTCACCCACATTACCCTTTGAAGAAAGGGAATCATCAAGCTCAATTGTTGCACCACTTGTTTTCTCATTGTCCGTTACCATCTGATCGATAATTACTTGATTACGAGCAAGACTAGCTGATTGCTCAATTAAATGTTCATTCATCATTGTAAATAGCTCGATCATTGTTGATTCTAGTCTAAAATGAGATTCTTGACGTTGTTCAATTTCAACCTGCAAACACTGAGTAGACATATTGCAAAAAAAAAAACCCCAACGATAATTGTCATCCATGTCAAGTATCTAACCATTACCTATATAGTTGGCTAGACTCCTAGACTCGGGGTTCATCCCCTCTAAAATCACAGGGCCTAAATCTTCATAGTAAAAAGTATAACCACAACAACATAAATATTCCACATAATCTTGAAATCTAGAGAAATATGCATGGAATTGCTCACCTTCATATTGTGGAAAATAGAATATAGTCATGGCCAACACAAAAGCATCACGTAAATTTATGAACTAAACAAATAAATTACACATCGCCTCCCCGGCAACACCGCCAAAAACTTGATAGGGAAAATTTTAATAACCGCAAGTGCACGGTTGACGTGTAGCTGCGGGTCGAACACAAGGAGCCGAGTTAATTAAATTGTTTGTTTTATAACTACAAGACACGGATCAAGAAAATAATATGGTTGGGGAAATTAATACTAAGATTCAGGAACTAAAACTAAAACAATAACTAATATGAAGATAACAATGATGCAACAAACTCTAAGGTGTCCAGCATCACTTAGTTCTAACATGGGAGTCGATCACTCTCATGATTGTATGAAACTGAGTTATTAGCATAATTAAATGTGATCTAATTAACCTCAAACTTTGACTTTATTGATTAATATCGGTTTAAGACCTTACTAGTGTTAATCCTCAAACTTTCGTTTTATTGGCTAAACTAGTAGGAATTGAACTTAAATATATCTCAATCAAAAATTAATCATAATTTCAAACTTCCGTTTTATTGAAAAGATTAATGATGATATTTAAACTGAGATTCATTAAGCATAGATTTAATTATAGACTCAAATTCACACAATCAATCAATAAAATATCATCCCATGCTTCGAATTAGGATTTATACCCTAACCACAGAGAGGAAAACTACTCTCTAGACATAACGATGAAGAACATGTAGTAAATGATAAATAAAACCTTAATTGAAACACTAGACATAAAGATGATGAATAATTTCAATGCACAAAGATAAATAATAAAGCAATAAATAAAGAATACTTACTAATGGGAAGAACGTAAATATAAATTGCAATGAAATCGAAAATGTAACAATAAAGTTCCACCATGGAAGCTCTCAAAAGGGAGAACAACCATAAAGAAAACTGAAAATTAAACTAAAGTAAAACTACCCTAATGATCCTCCTAATAATAATGATAACCGCCACTATTTATAATGGTCCAAAAATTAACCGTCAGAAGCTTGTTAGTGGCAAACGCCGACTTAGCGGCCAAGGACCTCAGCAGAAAGCCGAGTCTGCTTTTAATGAAGCAAAACAATGACTTTTCCAGAACCTACCGCCGAGTCGGCGGTCACTTTTCTTCCACAAAAGCCGAGTCGGCGTTTTGTGCTGAAAAATCGCAGCAAATTTAAACGGTCGTCAATTCTTGTTGGGTTGTCAGAATTGGACATATAATATACCATTAGAAAGCTCTTGAAGTCTAGTTTCCAATGCCGCAAATTATGAATTAATGCAATCTTTCTATCAAAAGTTATGACTAAAAGAATGAGCATGTATCAAATTTCACTTTAAAACTTTTGCATTTTAAACACTTTTAAACTATTTTCCCCATCTTCATTGTAAAACATCTTCAAACGAGAAATGATCTCCTTAGTAAACTTCGTCATCATTAAAATTATTAGTATTATGCTTAAAAATGATCTAAATCGCTCAAAATCAACTTGAGTAACCAAAATGAGTAAAGTAGCATAAATCTTTAAAATAAGCACGAAATTACTAACAATAATCATCATTAAGGAGTATAAAATGATATGAATAAGTGCAAATAATTGCACTTATCAAAGGAACACCAACATTCTCACTAGGCATGGATGAAGATAATGTCGGTGGATTATTTTTTATTGACTGAGTCGGAATTGAATCTTCTTGTGTAGTGACACAAGTTGAATCTTCAGGTAAAGTAACAGGAATCTGAAGATTAATCGGAAGATTAAGTAGTGTGTCTTGATTTTCTCAATTAGTGTCTCAATTATTATTAATAGAAGATGGATTCTAATTCTTTTGTGCCTCTTGTGTCATTTCTGAAAGTGTTAACCAACTAAGATCTCCACATGCACTCTCCCCCTGAGATGTTAGTTGGATATAATAAAAGGAATCTTCAAAAAAACACAGTCCATTATAGTATACATCTTATCATGAACTGGATCAAAACATCTATAACCCTTTTGATGAACACCATATCCAACAAACACACACTTAACTGCTCTATGTTGCAATTTATTTCTATCTCCTTTCTTAAGATTAACATAAACAACACAACTAAACACCCGTGGTGGAAGATTATGGGAAAGCAGTATAGTTGTAAAAAATTTAAGGCCTCAAGAGGTGTCTTAAAGTGTAACCATTTTGTAGGAAGAGTATGATTCGTTAAATAATTTGATGTCGCAACGACTTCAGGCCAAAAATATGCAGGGACATGAGATTCGAACATCAAAGATCTTGCCATTTCAAGAAGAGTATGATTCTTCCTTTCGGCAATTCCATTTTGTTGTGGGGTGCTAGAACATGATGTTTGTTGAATAAGACCATCAGAAGTTATAAACTCTTTCATATCAAGTTTCATATGTTCCTCTCCGTTATCAGATCGTAGAATATGAATTTGTTTGTTAAACTGTGTCTGAATCACCTTGTAGAACTTTACAAAAATATTAAGCACCTCGGATTTTCGTTTCAGAAAATATACCCAACTTTTCCGTGTGCAATTATAAATAAACAACACAAAGTAACCATATTAGGCCGTGATCAAGAGTGTTGACTTGAACATACACTTGGTGAGGTTCATTGTTTTCCAAAACCATATGGTAGTAGGAAGGTTAGCTCACCCAATATATATATGCAAGTCAACAACCCACTATTTTATCGATGTGGGATCTTGTCTCACATGTGAAGTATTTCCAACACTCCTCCTCACATGTGAGCCACATCATACCAGACACCACCTTCGGGTCTGATACCATGAAAAATATAACTCAAGAGAGATTTTAATTTTTGAATTATATTCACATTACAAAAAGAATAACAAGCTTTATTTATACAAAAAATAACTGGAAGAAAAAACTAATTGTCCTAAAAATAGTCTAATCCTAAAACTAACCTAATCCTAAAAATATCTAATAAACCTTCCTTAATAATAGTAAGTAATTAATAAAACCTAAATATTAACCGTTATTTTCTACATAATGCAGCAAATTGATATTTTAATAGTTTACTCATTACTGATTACTGAACCAAAATTTATTTCAATTAGTGGTGGTAAATCAGCTTCTACTATACAAGGCTGCGTACAATATTGGAAATACAACTTGATTAAAATTTTCTAGAATCTCATAATCACAAAAAGCAAAAAAACGGTTAATTATATAACATAACACATTTAATAAAAACAAACTCACATATTATTTATTTTTAAAAATCTCAGCTTGACTTTTATTTGCTGGTAGTAAACCTGCGTGATTTGTTTTTAGCAAATGCAAGTCATTGTTAAGTTTATTTTCAACACAAAGTTATAAGTAAATATTTTTGCGAATAATTATTGAATTTATTTTTAGTAGATGACTAGCATGCGCCCGCAACACCATAAACAGTTTTTCCTAAAAAATATACTCAGAAATGTGCACAAACTAAGTGTTGGCTTCAACCATAAGCATGACATATGCAATATGTCAAATAAAATTTTTCCACCTTCTATAAGTATCATTGTAGGAAATTGAATATCCAAAGGTAATCCATTCCCTTAAAATGCTTAACCCAAAAAACACCAACTTGATAATGCCTTCAAATTTTCTTTCACTTATTCTGCTTCTAACCGTACATGCTTCCTGGGCATCATCTTCTTCAATCCAACAGGAATTCCTTCAATGCTTTCACAAAAACATAGGTTCCAATGGCCCATTTCCCCCATCATGTTATACCTCAACAAACTCTTCCTTCTCAATCATCCTCCAATCCACAGCACAAAACCTTAGGTATCTGATGCCTTCTGTCAGAAAACCCGAAATAATTATAATGCCAACTGATGAATCCCACATCCAAGCTGCTGTTATATGTGCTAAAAAGGTTGGTATTCAGCTAAGAGTTCGTAGTGGGGGGCATGATTATGAAGGAGTCTCATATGCATCCGAGATGAATGATCCCTTTGTTATCCTCGATATGGCTAAACTCCGAATGGTTACAATTAACATCGAAGATAGCAGTGCGTGGGTGCAAGCTGGTGCAACAATAGGCGAACTCTACTACCGGATATCGGTGGAGAGCAGAGTTCATGGTTACCCTGCAGGATTGTGCACAAGCTTAGGTGTGGGAGGTCACATCACAGGGGGAGCTTATGGTCCATTAATGAGAAAGTATGGGCTTGGTGTTGACAATGTTCTTGATGTTCAAATGGTCGATGCCAATGGTCAGGTGCTCGATCGAGAGTTGATGGGGGAGGATCTGTTTTGGGCTCTTAGAGGGGGTGGGGGTGGGAATTTTGGGATCATTTTAGCATGGAAAGTTAAGTTAGTCCCTGTACCAGAAAAAGTAACAGTTTTTACGGTTCCAAAGACCTTGGAGCAAAACTTAACACAGATTTTATGTAAGTGGCAACAAATTGCTGATAATATAGATGAAAATCTGTTTATCAGAGCTATAATACGAAGTGTTAAGACCCCAAAAGGGGACAAGTCTGTGCTTGGTCTTTTTCAAGCCTTGTATCTTGGACGAGCTGATGATCTGCTCGAAGTAATGCAGCGCGATTTCCCTGAACTCGGGTTGCAAAAGAAGGACACTTCTGAAGTTAGTTGGATAGAGTCAGTCCTATATATTGCAAACTACCCTTCTGGAACCCAACCTGAAGTCCTACTAGAAGGCAAGCCAACATTCACAAACTATTTTAAGGCAAAATCGGACTATGTTAAGGTAGCGATACCAGAAACCGGACTTGAAGGAATATGGAAAAGGTATGCAGAAGACGAAAATGCTCTAATGATCTTTACGCCTTATGGTGGGAAGATGAGTAAGATACCCGAGTCAGAGACCCCATTTCCTCACCGAAAGGGGATCAAATTCAAGATACAGTATGTGATAACATGGGTAGATGGGGAAAGAAGTGAACACAGGCATATGGAATGGGTTAGGAAGCTATATAACTATATGACTCCTTACGTATCAATGTTTCCTAGGGAAGCATATGTGAATTATAAGGATCTGGATTTGGGTATCAATACAGATGACAATGCTAGCTTTATACAGGCAGGTGCTTGGGCTAATATGTACTATAAGGATAATTATAATAGGTTGGTTAAAATTAAGACGAAATTCGACCCAGAAAACTTGTTTAGGCATGAGCAGAGCATCCCACCTCTGCCAATTATGGAGAAGAAAAAAAGTTTTGATTGGGAAACTTCTGATGATAAGGTGTAACTAACTTGAAAGTTCAAACCTTATGCTGTTTTTTAAAGCTTGTTTTGTAGGTTTTGCTTATGGTATGTACACAACACAAAAAGGAGTTGGGGAAAATGTATCATGTAAAATATATATCTTTTTATTTGCTATATTAGTCGGCCATATTTAATTTGCCTCATTTTTATATTTAGTTATGAGACCTACACTCTTTCTTTGATTTTCATCGACAAATTTAACTTACCATATTATTTTATCCACACATTTTTCTTACTTTCTCATAAAATATATATCTTTTTATTACTTGTGCATTAATTATCAAAGATGCCACTTAAGAGAAGAACCCATTCTTTTCTTGGTTGGAATTAGTGATGGCCATGGAGCGGGTTACCCGGAACCGAACCGGTCCCGAACCGCTTGAAAACGTCCCTAAATCGGAACCATTCGCGACAAGTTCCGAACCGGCCCGAACCGCAGAACCGTGAAACCGCCGGAAAAACCGCCTGAACCGAACCAAAGAACCACGGGCCGGTTCACCCAGACCACAGGTTCCAAGGAACCACCCCGGAACTGGGAACCGGACCGAACCAGTTCACCCGGCCCAACGATTCCTTGGAACCAGAACCGGGCGGTTCACCTGGCCCAACGGTTCTTTGGAACTTATCAAAAACTAGTTGTTAACTAGCCGTTGGGGATTTTTTGTATGAATACTCCAGACTTTTAATCATTTTCATCCACAATTCATCTTTTCTCCTACTCTCTCTACTTAATTACTTAATTACACAAATGCAATTATTCTCTTAATTACATAATTAGTCTTTTAATTATTTCTTAATTACATAATTAGTCTTTTAATTATTTATTTATTTCTTAGTTCCATTATTATTTCAATATTATCATGTCTTCTTTCTTGAAAAAAACTTTTTAAGTTAAATACTTTTTTGAATACTTTTATGTTTTTATACATACATGATATTTATATTTTGTAAATCAAGAATGTATTGAAAATTCGTTTATTGTGTTTTGTAAATACGTGTTAGGTGGTGGTAGGGGATCTTTTAACAAACATTTTTTCATATGTTTACGAACCAAACGTCCACTTAGCGATAAGTGAATGTATTACTATTTTTTATCATCTTCTTAGACATTCGCATGATGATACTAATATATTTTTAAAGCCGATTCTTGCAGATATGATGGACAAGTGGAAGACGTATTTTACTGATTTTCCTTTTATTTATGGAACTGCGACAATTTTAGACCCATGTTTTAAGACAGAAATCTTTACTAAAGTAATTAGATTTTACTACCAATCATTAGATCGCCCGCCTAGTGATGTAAATAATTATGTTAGAAATTGTAAAAAAACTTTTAGCAGAACTTTATAATTACTATTCTAGTGTATACAACCCAAGTCGCAATACGTCTAGGCGTGCTAGCGTCTCGGGCACGTCCCACTTTCCGTAATAGCTAACATAATAAGCCAAGATGATAGTTTTGTAAGACCATCTTCTTCCACACCCTCCGCTTCATATTTAGAACTAGATAATTATCTTAAACATCACTTTGAAATTGACTAAGGTAAATATAATGTTTTAGAATGGTGCAAAGAAAAATCCATAAAATTTCCCATATTATCGAGAATTGCAAAGGATACCCTTGCAATCCCTGCTTCTACTATTGTGTCGGATTCTGCTTTTAGTGCAGGTAGAAGAGTTCTAGACGAAAAGAGATATTTTCTTGCTCCACATATTATTCTAATATGTATTTGCAAGAAAGATTGGGAGCAAGCGGAGCTCCGAACACAAGGACTCAAGAACGATGTTGATTAAGACGATGATGATCCATGGATGATGATGGATACATCTGCATCATCGTCAGGAAGAGAGTCAGCGGAAGCATCTAACCAACATGATGATGATGACGAAGACGAATAGGATCATGAATATTGGACAAGGATCAATCAACATTCAACAACTACAAATAAAAGGTATGACAAAGAACTATGTGGGCTTTGATTCCTTCGGGATACATAGGCAACTTAGTATTCCTTCGGGTACTTGGTTCAAGTTCATTTTCTCCCTCTTTTTTTATTAATCATTTTTATCGTTTCTTATTAATTTATTTTTTTCCTTCTTTTTAGTAAATATTTTGATAACGATGACAAGCAATGAATTTCGCTAATAATCAAGTAATCATCAAAGGTACGTCCGCATTATTATAGTATTTTTATATTATATTTAAAGGAAAAAAATAAAGGAAGCGATGACTGACCCGCCCGACCCGAGAGTTGGAACCGCCGAAACAGCCTCATGAACCGCCAAAGAACCGTTTGGAACCGCCTGGAACCGGAATGTTCGAATCAGGTTCTACATGGAACCGGAACCGGGTGGAACTGGAACAGGAACGGAACCGGCCCAACCCGGACCGTGGCCATCACTAGTTGAAATATTTATCACTTTTTTAAAATTATGTCCTTAGTTTCATTTTCGCTATCCCTCTCCTATCGCGCCTATATCCCGCCCCTTGAAAAAATTACCATTTAAAAGATGAGAGATAAGATAATTGTTATAGGGTTCTTCTCTTAACCTTAGTTTAGCATCTAACATATCAATCTCTCTCAAGACTAATCAATAACCATGGCCACTTAATGTTGATTTTGGTTGAAACATGTAATTTTTGTTAATCATATTTATGAATCGTGCGAAATTCTTATGAAAACAAGAACAATCCTATCATAAAAGAGTAGTCACCATGAACTACACATAGTCCTTGTTGGTTAAACCTCGTTTAAATTGGAAATTTTGTTTAGGAAAAATTAAAAAAACTATCTAATCTATACCAGCGTCCACCTTTTACAAAAAATTACATATTCTAATTTTTTTTGCAAAAAATTACTTTATATGACCCAAAGTATGTAAACACTACCACATGACTGAAGAAGTTTATTAACCGTCAAGTAGAGGTTTGACCAAACAAGTGGTTGTCACGTGATGTTACTAAATGTACTCTTCCCCCATATTTCTAATTTTCCTTCAAATTTCATGTTATTCCCCATTTTCTCTTCTCTTATTAATTAACCACTATTATTATTTCCATATTTTGATATAGATTCGGCCCTTTCTTCTTTCTAACTCTCCAATTTGCTAATTTCTCAACTGCACTTTCATTGTCATGCCTTCATCTTCTTCAACAGGAAAGTCAAAGATTGATCAGTGTGGTTGTGGTGTTTCTTTTGCAAAGAAAACTTTGTCGACCAAGGAGAATCCTGAAAGTAGGTTAAAGACATGTAAGTTTTTTGACCTTGATACCAATTGAAGGGGCTGCATCAAGTTCATTTGGCTAAATGAACCCGAATGATGGGTTGGCAAAGGAAGGTAACATATACACTTGTGGAGGAGAAGAGGAAATTGTCAACCAAAGTAAAGATTTTGACTTCAAGGGTTTCTTTTTCGAAACATGAAAAGGAACAAGCCATTGTAGAAATGGAGAAGATTAAAAAGAAAAATCATTTCAATGCAATACCATTTAAAAATGTGATATTAGGTGGTTATGAAAAGTTGTGAACAAAAAAGTTTTTTGTAATCAACGTTTTATTAGTATGGAAAAGACATGGTACATATCATATATATTTATGCTACAAATCATTTTTATCATAACTTTTTAGTACCAATAGCCAAACGGATTGTTATGAAGAGTTATTTAAAGAAAACAATTTACGCAATGTAAGTTACAAGGTATATTATTGGATAATTTAGAGTGTAAAAGATTTTAAGTGTATGTTTATGTATATTAATTTATACTAAGGTATAATAAGTATAAACTCATGGTAACTACCATAAAAATAGTGGGCCAAAATTATTTTAATAAGTAAAGACAAAAGGGTAATTTCCTAGGTCTAAAGGAAGGAATAAACTCAAAAATTCGATTATCTTTTTCTATTTGCTCTCCCTGAAAAATTGATGTTTTATGGGTAGAGGAAAAAGTCGAGTCGTCTCTTTGTGAAATGCCGACTCAGCTTTTAAGCGACGACTCGTCGTTCTTGGTGACAACTCACCGGTTTCTTCTAGGATGCGCCTTTTTGCAGTTTCCTTCATTCAATTGACGATTAGGATTAGTTTAACCCAAAGTAACTTTCACTAATCAGTCATTAGGGGACTTGGGGAGTGGTATTATGGGGTAAGTAGAGTGTTTACTCTTACTCCTATATAAGGAGGGTACTTGCAAAGTTTTGGGCACCCAAAAACTCAAAAATTCGACTGTCTTTTTCTATTTGCTCTCTCCAAGTTCTAAAGAGTGAAGAACATTGGCCACTTTACATTTTTATTCTAAATTTGCTCAAAATAATCTCTAATACTTCACACTATTCAATTATATAGTGCTTATAATTTAATCCAAACTGTTGTATCTCAAAAGTGTGCCTTGATTTGATATACAATTTTCGTAGACAATATTGTCTTTAAGAATCTTCGATTTATGCATGGTTAGATTTACTTTAAGTCTTTTATTTTATTTGTAATTTTAGTTTCTAGAATTTTAAAGTAGGTTGCTTAAACTTGTAATCTCGATTTGGTGCTTGTAGTATCTTTAAATTTTAAATCAATAAAACACATAACATATACAAATTTTTAAAAGAGAGAGTTGAACTGATATAGTTCTTCGATATTTCTAATACTTGATAAAAAGACAGGCCCCAAGTGGCAAGGGCACATGCCATGTGAGGGATTTGCATTATTGAGGTTGATGTTTTTTCATTTTTCCTTCACAACACAAGTATATGTGACCAAATATTTGCTTTAGATCAAGTTAAATTTTTAATCTATTTTCATCCCTAATTTGGACTATTTTACCTTTGTCCAAACTCCAAACTTATGATAATATGTGACCAAATTGAAGACACCAAAAATGCTCCATTGAAACCTCAGAATCCCAAAATAAATATCTATTTCGATTTGTGATCGAAACATTTTTTTTAAAGGAACGTTAGAGTTTATTGATAAAAATGTCATACGACATAATCGATCAAATACATAATAATTTCAATCAAACAAAATTAGTTAAAAGTCACGATTATTATAAAGGAGATCTAACACTGAAGTGGTCCCTCTATCACATTATTATTCGATACAGCCTCCTCTAAAGGGGTCTTTTGATCTGGTGTGGCTTTTAGATAAAGATAAGTTGATACTACTGATTGTATAATACAACTGACACCCGTGATGACATCATATTCTTTTGTACCATCGAATTGATAACAAGACTCCAAACTCTCACCATGAGAAACCCGATATATGGAAAAATCGAATCTAATAAATGGATAGAATAACTCTATGATATAGAGAGAATCAAATTTACTTGTAACTAAAAACTAAAAAAAAAAAAAGCAAAAATAGACATTAGTCTATGATATAGAGAAAATGAAATTTATTTGTTACTAAAAACAAAAAAAGCAAAAATAGATATTAGCAAAGTGGATAATAATGTACTTCCTCCTTTTCAAATTACTTACAATGTATGCTTATTCACGTAGTCCAATGCACTTAAATTCTTAATATGTTTAATTCTGCATTGAGACAAATCAAACAAGATTCTACTTGACTATGTTCAAACTTATATATTAAAAATTAATTACGAATTAAGAGTGATGAGTGAATAGGGCAAATACTGCTATTCTTGCATGTAATTTGGAACGAAGGAAGTGCAAGCTTCTCCCCTCGAAATTTGTCCCACTTTTTCTCATTCATTAAATCTATCTCATTTTTATTTTTAGTCGTGATATGCACCTTTTCCTTTAATCTTCATCCACAGCTCCACGTAATCAACTTAAGGTTTTTTTTATCTCATTTATACATTTTGCAAACTTTTCCTTAAAATAAGAATTTATCTATTTTTCTTAATTTTCTAGTCAAAAATGCATATGTGACAAATTTGTTAATATAGGGTGAGTATTACTCCCTTTATCCATCTCAATTTGCAAATATTTTATATCAGTTTATTTTACATATTTTTAATTCTTTCTTTTTTCGGTAATGATTGCACACTCTTTCTTATTATATTATTCACTAATTTATTATCTTTCTTTACTCTAACCAATCATTTCAATCATTAACTTATCTTTTATTTTATTTTTCAACTTAATTCTTCTTTCTACTAAATTCTATCCAAAAAAATTTTAGATGCATTATCATAGAAAATTTGGAAGTATATGACTACAAAAAATATGGTTATGAGTTGCACATTAGTAAACTCAAACTGATACAGCAACAGCTCAAACAAGCATAACGTCATCCACAACATAATTGAAAACACACCAATTACATTAGAAAAATGGAAATATATTAAGAATAATCTTAAACTTTTTATGATTTTCTATAATAATTTCATTTATTGATTAACCATAAATAATTCCAACTTTAGGGGTATCTTTTTAGAGTAAACTTGGTAACTCGATAACATGCTATAGTAAGTAATTCACCAAAAAAGTAAACCGAATATTAATACAAAATTAGAGAAAATTTTTAAAAATTTATATAAAAGATTTTAAATATTAAAAAAATCATAAATGTTTTTCTAACATTTTTAATATTTTTTTGAAAATTTATTTTAATTTATCTTTTGTTAAAAAATAAAAATTGTATAACAAGTCATCTTATTACTGGGAATACTCTATGAAAATACCTTTAAATTTGGCATTATCCATGATTAATTAATACATAAAATTATTATAGAAAAATCATAGATTATTCAATATAATTTTTCCAAAAAATTGAGTGGAATCAAATCTTTTAAAAAGAATATTTGTTAATCACTTTACCTCATGATTTATGAACAATATGGTCAATTATCCCACTACCATACTTTTTTTAAAAAAAAAAACATCCCACTAGCCAACTTGTGCTCTATCAATATTTCAACCCATTATCATTCCAAAAAATAAATTTTTCTACACTTGATGCATAAACTTGTGCATTCTATATACATAAATTGACTACTCTTTTCACCTCATTTAATTTGTTTTATTTGGTAAAAAGAAAAAAAAAATCATATCGAATACTAAAACTACGAGATTAACAATAGGAACTTGAAGACCAGCATCTAAAACTAATAAGCTTGCTAAGCCCAACCTTGCTTGTACTTGCGAAAGAGATCTTCGGTTTGTGCATTTCTGAATGCACTGCAAGCTACCACATAAACAAATATGAGCACAACCACTGTAATGATGAGGATGATGTTGGCTTTCCTCCATTCATTCCTTAAGTTTCCTAGAAGTCCTGCTTTACAAGAGTTGCAGTTGTAGCATAGTTGGCTTTGGTCGGGGTTCCATAATGTGCAATCCGGGTCTGCTGTTGGGTTTGTTGGATTAGTCCACATTGTCGGGTTCACATATTGGTACCCACATACATCTGGAGGTTTACAACATCCCGACTGCAACAACAAAATCATAATACTTCAGGACTTGTTTACTGGTTGGCATTAAATTGTGGGAATGACGATAAAAACTCAATTTAATTTTGATAAAAAAATCGCTTGATAATTTTAATGGTTATTCTTGTTCACCTTCATTCATCTTTTTTTTTTTTACCAAATTTATTTAAATGTATTATCGTTTTAAAAGGTATGGTGGCGTTAGATGGTAAGTAATGAAAAGCTTAAAACAAATTTTTCTTATAATCAAAATTTTACACTATTAGTCTTTCTCATTACAAATAAACAAATGAATTGTTGAGTTTTTTTACTTAATCTCAAAATCTCATGGAATCAACTAAACCAAAAGATTAAACTTATAGTTGAGGTCATAAAATATATTATATAATCTAACATGCCTCCTTACACGAGAGCCCTTAGGGTTAGAACGAAGTGTACATGCAGCATAGGTCATACTCATACCTACACTAAATATTTAACTTTAAATGGGGGTTGGTTGAGATTCGAGCCCGTGATCTCTTGTCACATTGGCTCTGATACTATGTTAAAAACCAATTCAACCAAAAGCTTAAATTTATGATTGAAGTCCTAGAATATGTTTTGTACTTTTAACGCAAAATTACTTTAATGTCATATGAAATCAAAATAATATGCTTGAAAAATTCAGGAAAAATCACATAACTAAAAAAGACAAAAAGGATGTTTTGCTTTCGCATATTATGTTGTTTTACAATTTTAACTTATTTAGACACAATTAAATAATTGAATGTTCAAACCATCAAATAATATTTGATAAATTTAGCCGGTAATAAAGTACTAATAGAGAAAGTTATAAGGAATTAATAACAAGGTCATTCGCATGTTGGTTCAGAATATTTTGAACACTCAAAAGTTCACCATACCAATAATGTAACCCATCAACCACCCTAGCTAGGTAGGTAGCTGGAGAAAATTGTATATACACTATGAAATGTCTTGATCCAATGAAAAACAACACTTTCTTTTTTTTTTTCTTACCATAAAACAATCTCATTCTCTTTACTTTTGATTTATTAAGTCCATCATATAACTATGAATCATAGTACTACAACAAGATTTTCAGCTACGGTGGCCCTGATCACATTCAAGTAATA
Source organism: Amaranthus tricolor (assembly GCF_026212465.1). Taxonomy (NCBI): domain Eukaryota; kingdom Viridiplantae; phylum Streptophyta; class Magnoliopsida; order Caryophyllales; family Amaranthaceae; genus Amaranthus; species Amaranthus tricolor. The sequence goes on from NC_080048.1 coordinate 29,415,451, forward strand.
AATATTACGGTCAAATGTGGAGAATATTGTCGATATTCCAGCTTATCGATTATCAAACATTAAAAGTTCTAAAAAAAAAAAAAAATACAATATGGCGATCGGCCTTCTTTTTGCAGTATGCTATGAATAAATTTCATGTAAACAAATTAGATTTCTACTTACTAACTAATCAACGGAAAATCTGGATCTGAAGTCAAAAGAAGTGAAAAACAATAAAAAAATAAAAAAAATAAAAATCAGTGTTCACAAGATGACATGCCTCAGCTGGCAAACAATGAGTTACTTTCCTACCTGCTACAATGAAGACAATATATAAGTTTCTTCTTTATTCTATTCTTGTTTGCTTTTAGGCATTAAGCCTTTAGCTCACACCACATTCCTTGAGTTGATCATAAATAATGAAGATTAATTTTTTGGATATTATAAAATGAAAAAGGAAAAGTATTGAATTATTGCCCCCACATACTCACATTATACTTATCACATAAGAAGTTTCCAATCAAATTGAATTAAATATTTAAAAAATATATAGTGAAAATGTTCCCTTTTATCATAAAGAATTTTCACGAGAATTAAGAAAAAAATAAAATTTTTAAGATAGTAGAGATATTATTTTATTGAATAATAAATTTAATGGGGAAAAGTAGAGACCATAAATAATTAAAAAATATTAAAAAAAGTTGGTTAAAAAAAATATAGAAACCACAACTAAAGAAATATTTTTATAAAGTAAGTTGGAAACATGTGGGACCATAAGCAACATAAAAATGTTAAAATAAAATTAATAAAAGATATGTGGGGATCATAAGCATTATTAAAATATTAAAATGAAGATGAATAAGGTTATTTTTGTCTAAATTGTGATATAAATGAAAAAATTCCTTATGAGAACAACAAATTAAACACCCCAAAATATAAAGTGGAAACTTCTTTAAGAAACGAAAAGAGTACATGTCAAATTTAATTACTCCCTCTCTTCCTTTTTTTTGTCCACCTTTAATTTTTCCACTTTAAGAGAGAAATTTAAATTAGACTAATCTTGTTAAATTCGTCTTATGCAAAGTTCAAAATACGTAATAACTTTTTTTATGATATGTACTTAGAATATTGAGGCTCAAAATTTGCTTTAAATTACGTAGAAAAAGTAAGTGGATAAAGATAAATGAACGGGAGAGTACATCATTATAAGCCTACTCAACCAATCAATTTTAAAGAACATCTATTAGAACTGTGATTATTTGCATTTTAATCAAATTTAATTACTTCATCTTAAATGATCATTTTCATTTTGAGACGTCACCATATTTGTGTTATATCTCAAAATAAGTAATGTGATTATTAATTACATTATTTTTCATCTATTTACAGAATATCGGTTACATAATGCAATTACTTATTAGGAAAAATAACTTAACATAAACCTTAATGAACCAATCAATTCCAATATGTTATATTTGATTATGCTCCTTAGGTATATGTACTCTCTTCATTCCCACAATTTGATACATTGTCCATTTTGAATTTTCATTTATTTCACTAATTTCGCTACTTCTTATTCATAGAGGAAGTATAATGAATGATTCTAATATTTTTTTAAAAATAATAATAATTTTTTTGAAAAAAAAATCTTTTTGTCCTTAAATTAGATAGTACTAAGTTAGTAGAAAATCTAAATCAATAACATTTATTTGTAAATAATCATAAAAGGACAAAAAATAAAAAAAAAAACTAATAAAATATTCAAAAGAAAAAAGAAAAACACAATTACAAAAATAATGGACCTATAGCATAGTCCACGAACCAGTGATCATGATTATTTAACTAGTGAAGCTATCTAACTATATGAATTGCCATATATTTAAAGTATAATTTACTTTTCAAATTCCTCGTTAGATATATTATGTTAAGGCCAATATAAACTCTAATTATCCGTTATACACCTAAAATACACTCCAACTAACAAAAATATCAATAAATTTAAAATACACCCAAATATTAAAACTACCAACTTCAAGTAAATCAAATTTAAGGCGTATTTTGAGTGGATAAGGAAAAGTTTGTCGAGTATAATTTGAGTTGATTGATAATTGTGTGTGTTATGTGTATTAACTGAATAAAGAATAATTGAGTTTATTGATAATAAATTTTTCATAATTTTATTAGATTATAAAATTAATAAAAAAAAGTGTCACAAATATTTAAAAGAAATATTAACATTAATAAATATAGAAACAACAAGCATGGACAAATTATTAAAATAAATGAAATAAAAAAATGTGGGGCCATAAGCTGTATCTAAGAATCATTAGTTTTTTTTTAAGGAAAAAAATCATTAGTTTCTTATTGCATAAATTCTCTTAATACCTACTTCTTTTATTCTCAAATAGTCGCTATATAAGGATTACTCACATCGATAAATTAAAGATGGTGTGCACTGTATAAGTTATTGGAGACCTTCTTCCCATAGCATATGGTTTCGGAATGATATATATCTCCTTGGCTTATGTAGTGTTTGCAACTCGTATCTCCCCGTTAATATGCTAATATTTACCATAAGTCTAGCCTAATTTAACATGGTATCCAAGTTGATGGTTCGATCAAAAATTCAAAATAATAGGTCCAAAAATATTGGCGTTCCTACCCTAATTGATTGCTCCCATATGCGAACTTGATGGGGTCCCATGTGACGGGGATGGGATTAATTATCCCACATCAACAAATTAAAGATGGTGTGCACACTTTATAAGCTATTAGAGACCTTCTTCCCATTGCCATGTTGTTTCGGGATGGTATATATATCTCCTTGGCTTATGAAGTGTGTGCACCTCGTATTTCCAGTTAATATGCTAGCATTCACAATACGTCCAGCCTCATTTATCATCTTTCAAACTTATTTTCTACTTCCTTCGTTCCATATAATGTACATCATTACAAGATAATACACTATTCATTCATCAACCTTAATTTGTGATTAATTTTTAATCAATAAATTAAACTATAGTCATATGAAATCTTGTTTAATTCGTTTCAATGCCAAGCTTATTACTATCAAGTTTTAAAAATATTTTATTATGTATAATTAGAGATATTAAGGATTGAATTAGTGTATTGGACTGTATGAAAGTCAAATAGTGCAAGTATTTTGGAACTGAGAAAGTATATTGCGACTAAGATATTAGAAAAAATATAGTCAAAGTTGTTTGAATCGTCTCATTGAAAACTTTCATAATATCAAATTTTTATGATCTTTAGTTAAGCATAGCTTAAGATATAAATGATCAAAATTACGTATTGACTTGCGTAAAAAGTGTAATCTAGTAAGTAAAATGAAACGTTCTAATTTACTCGCAATATTGAAAATATTTGCACTATTTACTTTGCTCCTTTAATTTGTGATTAATTTCTAATTTATGAGTTAATACATAGTCAAGTGAGATCTTATATTTATAATATTAAATTTTCATAATTTTTAATTATACATAATTATAATATCAATAATAAAATTAATAAATTCGACTCCATAAAAAATAAAAATCACAAGTATTTTCCAACACAAATCCATTACAATTGCACAATTGCACAATTGCAGTAATTATTTACATAGATAGAAGACCGTAATTTGGCAAAAACTTTATAGCAGAAAAGTACTTGTATAAGTTGAGCGTGATAAGGAAAATTGGACGGCGGTGAAGTTTAGACAATAATAATATATTGACCTCAAAATGGGATACCATGTTCAAGCAAGTGACCATGTGCCTCCAAGAAACTTCTAGTGTACGTAAAAGTTTTATCCACTGCTCCTACATTGTACTGCTACTAGTCTATAGTACTTTCTCTCTTCAATTTACTTTTAATATTTATTTTTTTACATTGTTTGAATTCAATTCATATTATGTATAATAAAAAATTATAAAAATTTAATATTAATAATTTTTATAAAGAGATAAATCAAATAAAATCTCACTAAATTATATTTTAACTTATAAATTAAAAAATCACTAATTAAGAGTAATAAATAAATAATGTTATTTTTCTAAATATTGTAAATAATCAAAAAGAAAAGAATGAACAGTAGCTCATGCCATCTACCCGAACTATAGTGTCCACTAGTCCTCTATCATTAAATATTTATATTTTTAGTTTTGATAATGGCTAAAATTCTTATTTAATTTATATGTAAAATTATATAACAAATTGATAAGATCAGTTAAATAATATTTCATATAATTATTTTATTTATAAATTTAAAAAATAAATATAAAGTAAAACAGATTAATATATTGTACCAAATTACAAATAGAGCTATAACTTTGAAATGGAAAGAGTACTTCCTCACTTGATTTTTATTGTTATTTTTGGCATTTCAAAAATATGTGTTTTAAGGCTTTATATTTATAAATTAATTTTTTCAAAAAAATTTATATCATAAATTTAAATTTTAACATTAAGATAAATTTAATAAAATATCACATAAATATATTTTAAATTTTTAACTATATAAATAAATTAAATCAAATTCTTATTTTCATAATTTAGGAGCATCTCTTTCATTTTATTTATGTTTTTTTCTTATATATTTAGTTACTTCCTATTTAATTTGTTACATTAAATTCTTTTTGTTACTTTAGATTTGTATTACTGTTTAAAATTATAACTCTGAATTTACTTCATTAATTTATGTTATAATCTTTTAACCACAATCTTATTTAGCATCTAACACCCATTCAAATATAAAAGTTACAAACCGACATTATAGTAAAAATCAGTATAAAAAAAATTATCTTGATTACATAGAAAGCCGGAATAATCCGTAAAATAACTGAGATTAGAGATAAGTTAGCAGTTACCTGGAGAGGCGAAATATGAGCAACAAAGAAATCAGGAGCACCGACAAATTCAGAATTAAGTTTAGCACAAAAATTTGTATCAATCAAACAATTCCTGATGTTAAACCAATTATCATCATTTGTTACATGGTTTCTCAACCAATTAGAGAATCCTTCAAGTCGGTATTCCTTATACCCACGACCCGGTACCCAAACAGACCCATCGGGTCGGGTTACAACAAAGGCAAAGATAAGAAGAACAAGGAGTAAAGTGATGAGAATAGCCATACAACACAAGTAGAGAGCTAAAAGGCCTTCTTTATACCAGTAAGCACCAACAAAGCCAATTAAGGAGATCACTAAGATGCTGAAACCAAGGATTACGACGGGCCAACGGAAGAGATGGACACATTCGTTGTCGGGCTTGGAAGCGAGCCAAAGGCCCGAAGCAATTATTGGGATTGAACAGAGGAGAGCAATGAAGTTAAGAATGGCCGTAATGTTGTTGCTTAATCCCATGTTAATGGTTAAGTGGAGTGAGAGTGATGAGGGTTTGTTGAGTGGTTGATTTATGGTGGGGAAAGATGAAACAATAGAAAAGCAGAGATGGAGGATGTCTACTTTAATAAAGGACTAAGGAGGAGAGGAATGATGTGAACTTTGTAAAAAGAGACGCGTACGTGTTGGGCTTTGGATCCGTTTTAATGTGAAAAAAACCCAGTTCAAAAGCCTCTCCTACGCGGCGTTTGTTTTGACATGAAAGCCCAAACACCCGCTTACGCCGACTTTTATTTTTAATATGGAACAGTCTTGTTGAGAAACGTATCTCTTTAAAACAGTCCAACATTTTATTGAAAAAAAAGAAATTTAATACTTAAAAGGAAAACACATCTTTCTTCTTACAGTCTTTTTCTTCCGCATATATCAAAGGTGATCATTCTTCTTAATCAAATAGTTTAAGTAGGCATTTAAACTAGTTATAGTAGACATTTGAAATAAACAACTAATAGTAGAGGGCATTAGAACTAGTTTAAGTATGTGTTATTGCATATAGTAGTACGCATTTGAACAAGTTATAGTGCCTATTAGTTATAGTTGGTGTTTTTTGCATATTGATGTGATTGTTGTGTTCTAATAAAGTAAACATTTTAAATAGTTCTATTGGGGTAGTCATTTTAAACTAGTTATAGTAAGTATTTTGAAGTAGTTGAAGCAGGCATATTTTATGGTTATAGTAAGTGTTTTTATATATTGAAGTAACTATTTATGTATGTCATAGTAGGTATTTTTACATATAAAAGTAGGTATTTCTTTCATATAAAAGTAGACATTTTAAATAGTTGAAGTATACACATGAAATAGTTATAGTAGGTGTTTTGCATATTACACTAGATGGTTTTGCATATAAAATGAAATATTCATGTATGATTTCAATTCTTAATGAAATTACTTTAAAAAACAAACCATTGATTGAAGTCAATTAGACTTTATGAGTTAAAAGTTCAAATGTGCCTTAAAAAGGCTTAAGAATCTCAATATGAGTTTGTTTAAACAAAAGTTTTAGTGATTGATTTGACGGGAACTATTGTGAGATACTCAGCATTGTTGATACTATACTATTGTGTGTTGTTCAATGGTTTTATTTTAGAATGATTCCCCATGCCATCTTAAAGGAGAATTAGAAGAGTATCTTGGATGGAATTTGAGTAGGAGTAAAAATCCATTATCATTATCATGTTTTTAAGTTAGCTCTTTATGTATTTGACATGCTTTTCTTAATAACTTGATTAATATTTAGAGATCGTAATAGTTGTAATTGGAGTTATCGAACTTATTTCAGTTTGGTTGTGATTTTCTTTATCTTTGACAATTAAGAATGTTGTTGTAATTATTACTAGCATAATATATTCCATTGGTTTAGTCTAAGCATTTTACTTTTGCATTCAATTACTTTAAGTAACGCCTTAGTGTGCTGGTACAAATTGTGCCTCAGGGCTTCTGATGAGGACTTAAGAAATTATTTTTGAATTTTTATTGATATTTTGTGTATATCTTTAATAAACTAAGTAATAAACTAGTTAATGCGAAAATAAAAAAATGTAGAGATCAAACAAAGTATGTAAGGAGTTCAATCCATAAAAGAATTTATCTATGTTTCTATTTTTGGAAGGTAATATTACGAAAAATCGTATGTCAAATGGATTATTCAACGATATTTAATAGATAATCTGTTGTTTTACAGATTTGACGATTGATGATGAACAAATGGTGGTGGTTTTTGGTGAAAACGAAGAAGATAATGTCATGATTAGTATGATCGATATAAGTATGATCAATTCTGTTATTAAAGTGTTCAATTTTAAGCACACAATGTTCACTGAATTCTCTGTTATTAAATATAGATTCATAGATTTCAAAATGTCAATTTAAATATCTCAATTTAAATATTAACATATTAAATTGATATTTTAAATATCTCAATTGTACTTCTAAAATATTCAATTATACATATATGCTATGCAATGTCTCTATTTAGTACGAATATTTATTTTTAAATTGATAATTGAATATTATAAGTAAACAATTGAGTTACATTACAAAACATCAATTGTCAATATAAAGCATTCAATTAGTTCAATAATTATATAATTTTCAGTTACAACAACTGCAATAGAATGCTTGCAAACAGAACCTTTGACTCAAAAGAGGGAGTTTGACATAAGAGGTTCATTGGAAGGCATAAGAGCAAGCAGTTAGAAGGAACTTGAATTATTGTATCATGATCATGCTAGAGCAACAGTGTTTAGTGTTCGGAAATCCACTCTAAGGAAAATAGATGGTGTTATACATGAACTATACTTCGTTAATTCTAAATAAGGAACTACAGAAATAAAAATCAAAGAAAATGAACGAACAAATTCCAAGCGAAAACTAGTTCCAAATAGAAGATGTGGATCTGATGCACATATCACCATTAAACTAGATGTATACAGTTGAGACATCTTTGTCAAATAACATGTTGTATCACATAACCATACGTTAACGAGAGTGGAATGGAAATACTTGCAAAAATCTGAGAGGACAACAACTTTAAAAGAAACAATAGAGACCATTGAAGGTTTTGGAGATGCACAAGTAAGGCATACTACAGCGTACAAATATTTGGCGAAGCATGTTGGAGAAACTGAGTGTGTAGGCCATACTTTAAGAGACCATCTAAACTATGTGAACAGTTTAAGAATGAAGGAAGTTAAGGGTGGAGATGCTCAAACTGTCATCAGACAATTGATAATGTGTGCACAGAAAGACAATGGTTTCTTTTGGAATATGAAACTTGATGGTGATGCAAAACTTGTGGCATTATTTTGGTGCAATTCTTTAATTAAAGAAGATTTCAGAATTTATGGAGATGTCATTTTTGATACAACATATTTTATAAACAAATACAACTTGATATGTTCATCACTAGTTGGAATAAATAACCATTGGAACACTTTAATTTAAAGAGGCAATGGAAGGAAAAATTCCTATATCAATTTTCACAGACCAAGACGCAGCAATCGCAAAAGCAATAGAAAAGGTATATTGAAATTTAATTATTGTCTTATAATATTCAATTCGGTCTTAAAAACAATCAATCAAATTCAACTTATTATTGAATGTCAATTAAAACGTTAAAAATTGCAGTTTAACTTTGAACACTTATAGTTCAATATCACTTGTAGGTCTATCCTTTCTCAAGGCAGAGGCTATGGTTATGGCACATATTGAAAAATGCAGTTTGCACTATGGATCCTTAACGTTAGATGCAAACTTCAAAGATTCTTTTAATAAATGTTTAATGGGGTGTAGCAATCCAAATTAACTCCAAGAATGTTGGGAAAACATGGTTGATAAATTCAAACTAAAAAGGAATCAAGCTTACTACAGATGGTTTGAAAGACTGTACAATCTAAGGGACAAATGGTGCATTTTATTAAGCAAACATTTCTTTTCGGCTGGAATATTATCTTCGCAATAAAGTGAATCCACAAACAATGCAATTTGATTTGAAGCAACAAAAAGCACGAGTCTATCAATTCTTCAAACTATTTCAAAAAACTATTTAAAGATGGAGAGAGGGAAATAGCATTAGAGTTTTACTGTGCAACAATAGCTCCAATGTTTACATTTAGACTTATTGGTTTACTACGACATGCGTCAGAGGAGTACACAATAACTTTATTCAGAGACTTTGAACATGAATTCAAGATGGCTATCTCATGTTCAATTGAACAAGCTGTCGACATGAGAGATAAAAAGATTTACATATATGTTTTTGTAAACATATTAATGTTAACTTATTCAATTCATGTTTTATAATATTCAATTTTATTTTTAATTTATTAAATATCTGTCAACACTTATAATTTATTGCTTAAATATATCAATTTCAATATTAACAACTTCAATTTTAATCTAAAATGGCTTTTTAATTTTGATTACAGAGCCTAGTTTGATAAATATACTGATATGAACATGCATGAAGTTCAATACACCAAATACAATGATACTATACATGTTGACCATACTTGTAAGAACTTTGAATCGAATGGATTGCTGTGTTGTCATTATTTACGGGTACTACTTTCGCATTCTGTGCAAAAAATACCAGCTATGTACATTCTTCTAGGATGGACAAAGAATGCTAAAAAGGATATTTGGGATACACTTTATGGTAACCAATGTCCACCTACAGGCTTGGAACCCCCAAGAGTATCTACACTTACGTGGAGATAAAGCATGGGGCGTAAGTTTTACATTCTTTCTTAAAGTCACAAGGCAATGAAGAAACAAGAAAAGTGGTAGAAGCGCTCTACAATACAACAAGTGATGAAGTAGGTAAACTAATTGAGAGGGCTCAAAATGAAATTGAAGTTGCAATAGAAACAACAAATATACATTACAAGTAACAACACAGGTAAGAGACCCAGATAAAACGATCACAAAGGGAAGAAAGAAGAGATTGAAAGGACATTTTGAGAAATCACAGAAGAAAGGATCTAAAACGTCAACTCAAAAAGACACAACAACAAAGACCAGAAACAAATATATAAGTTGATACAGTTTATGCTTCGTGAATCGTATACAATTTGTATATCATATTCTTTGAACAAATACTTAGAAAAATCATTCCTTAAGAAGTTTTTGTTTATCATTTAAACACATTAATTTTTCACAAAGGTATGCCAGTTTTCATAGCAAGAATATCATAACAAGAACCTGATCTGTTTATCATTTAAACACATAAATTATTACTTAATGTATGTCAGTTTGGAATAAACATGACCATAACACCATCCATTTGTTTCTCTTTATAACACAACAAATTTTAACTAAGGCATATGTCATTACATAATAACAAAAAAATATAAACATCACCAAAAATGTTTATCCTTTAAAAACATTAATATTTACTTAAGGTATGTCAATTTCAAATAACCAATATAATAACAAAATGATCCTATTTATCATTTTGACACATAACGTTTTAACCTTAAATGTATAAATTTCAATCACCAGCATAATAAAACCACATCAATTCAGACATAAAATTTCAACCTTTGTAGGTTATATATATTAGCTGGAATGCATTTCATATACAATACGATAATAACATGCCCTATAATGAGATGTTATTGTTCAAAATAAAGCATAGAATGATGCTAACTTATATATACAATCTCAAAATAGCATCAAACTAGAAATAAGACAGAATCAAACCAGCTAATTCAAAGAAAAATAAATTGTTTGTAGAATAAAAAATTATACCAAGTTAAAACATACATTAACAAATATCATTCATTGTTTCGTTTTCGCTATCTTCTTCAGTGGAACCAGTTTGTTCCTACTTGTCTTCTTTATTTTATCTTCCTCATCTAACTTCTTCTTCAGCTTAATCAATCGGCTGATATTTTCTTCTTCATCCTTCTTTTGTTTCTCAGCCACTTTCAACTCCCTCTGAGCTATAATGAGTGGAAATTTGGATTCTTTCTCTTTGTTGAAAGCATCAAGTTTCTTCAATACTTCTTCCATATTCTTGTTAACATCAAATTAAACCAATTTGCTACAAATCTATCCGCTATACTTCAACCTTTCCTCAGAAGAATGAAGAGGGCCAAAGTTATTATCACCCATAAATTGCTCCATAAAAAAGGCAATATAAACACCGCAGTCATTAGATTCATTTTTACAGTTCAAGGCAATTTAATAATGTTAAGATTGTAATTCCGTACTTCTTCAGCGCATGAATGCTCAAATGCATCAGGTTAATTAGAAAAACATCCCACAACAAACTTATGCAGTATTGCAGCCTCTTCGCAATCCTTCATCCTCTTTATATTGTCTAGATAGTGAATAATTTTGCATTAAGTATCCACAACAACCAGCACATGATGTTGTTGTTCAAAAAGAGTGACAGGAACGAAAAACTAGAAAAACAATTATATCAATCACAAGGAAAATAGACTAACAATTATACAATTATATCAAGTTCTATCTCTCAATTGTAAAAAAAATAATCTAATATACTACGTAAACAAGAAAAAAAGGTAAATATCAACAATATCAAATATTCTCTTATATCTAATAGTTATACAATTATATCAATCAGAAGGAATATATACTAATAAATAAAAAAGGTTAATTCCAACCATATCAAATAAAATCAAATGTATTTATCTCAATATTGGCCCCAATCAAATTAACATGATTTTCCTAGGCATCAACAACCTCGACCTTCAAGTCTTTCGCTTTCACATCGTCATTTTCAGACATTAACATTCTCGAAGCACGCTGCTACATGAAACAAAACAGAAAAAAAATTAATACTGTGTACGATAAAAATAAACAAAGCTGGTAAAGGTATTACACTTTTACACAATGTTGGGACATGAATAAAAATGCTTTTAATTCTTTATCAGGCACAACCAACTCCTGATTTCTTTCAACCATATTCCGATAAATCGCCCAACATCAAACACTACCAAAAAAATCTTCTCATTATTTTTCAAAGTGAATGCTTCATCGTGTGATAAAGCATAGAAATCTCTAAATGCAAATATATCTTCACTGAAAGCAAAAAAAATAGAAAAAAAAACGTAAGCAAACTAGAAAAACACCAAAATAAATTATAGTTTAGAGTACTCACAACTTATCTATGGTTTCCTCTAGAAAATAATAATCCATCCTCTCCTTCTCTAATGAATGGAAGTCTTTAAATATTTCTTTGTTTGTGATCATGAACTGGGACACATACGCGACGTCAACACCGCAATGGCTCCAGATTGATAGAACAACATTCTTTCAAACCAGATGGAGTATTTGTTATATCAGGCTTTGCTTGCATTGAGATAGGAGTAGACTGCCCAGCAGCATCAATATCCACAATTTTAGCTCCATTTTTTTTTTGAATTAACTGTTCAACAAGTGCATCAACTGAAGACAACGAATCATTATCTTGAAATATTTGTTGTGTAACAGACACAACAACCTCATCTTCAACAGTTTTTGTAGAATCGCCCAACCTCTCCATATATGTGTGCACCACAACATCAATGTCTCTTTTCACACTAGTGGAAAAACCTTAATTGCTACGGTTTTTGGGCAACTATATGTTGTGGTTTTGACCCCAAGCATTTCTGATAGCAGCAGATGGCTTCTTTTAAATGCTGCGATTTAAAACCGCAGTACAAAAATACATTATATGCTGAACCACAGCATATAGTATGTTTTTTTTTAATTTAAAATGCACATTATATGTTGCGGTTCCCATTGAACCGCAGCATATAATGATAACTTTTTTTTGGTTTTTTATGTTTTATTAATATCCAATGCATATTCATTTCTAATATACACAATTGCAATTAGCAAATAATCACTATAAATTCATCACTAATATACACTTGATCATTGTAATAAACAAATATATATAATATGAAGTACTTATGCTTTTTTGGCACAAAAATATATTTGTTGACATCTTCATGGGGAACAAAAGCTAACCACTTAATAGTTTCAGATACACCCTTGAGTTCTTCACATATTACTCGATTGTGAAACCAATCAATAAACGTCTTATTATGCAACTGCATCAATACCCTATCCCCTTTAGAAGGATATTTGGGCGCAATATATCAAAATGCTCATTCAAAAAAGGATGGGCTTCTTGAATATGAGACAACACATACAAGTGTGCTTGTAGAAGACTGTCTCGAGGAGGTGTGATTGATTTGGAACCAATTGTTCCTTTTCCCTCAAGCTTTCCTTCATGTCGAGAGGTGGGAAGTCCTATAGGCTTTGCCATGACCATATACTCGACTATGAAGTTACCAATCTCAATGCTCACATTGCCTTGAATCATACTCCCCTTGGGTTGTGCTAGATTCCTCACTTTGTTTTGTAAAACTCCCATGTGTCTTTCAAAAGGATAACACCACCTTAAAAAAATTGGACCCAAAAGCTTGATTTCACGAACGAGATGGACAATAAGATGAACCATTATGTCAAAAAAAAGGTGGAAAATACATCTCAAACTTGCATAAAGTTACAATCACGTCGACTTGAAAAGCATCAAGTTTAAAGGGATTAAGAACTTTACTACAAATTGTGTTGAAGAATGAACATAGCTCGGTAATAGCATATCTCACATGTTTTGGCAGTATTCCACTGGTTGAAATTGGTAAGAACACTTGCATCATTACATGGTAAACGTGAGATTTCATGCTTCCCAACCTCAACTCACCATTTAGGGTCACAAATCTCTTCATGTTGGATGAGTACCCAGATGGAACCTTAATGCCATACAAAGACTCACAAAATGCCTGCTTCTCTACCTTGGAAAATGTGTAGCAAGCTGGAGGCAAATAATTTTTTTCATTACTCATCTTTTTCTTACTGCCCTTTCCCTTGTTACTGCCACCAACTTCATCAATTCTATTTCTTTTCTTACTCACCTTAACCTGTGGCCACAACTCTGGACGAATACCCTTACATTCAAAGTAATCTCGCACGGCTTTAACATCATTTGCCTTACCCCGAATGTTCATGAGCGTTCTGAGTATGGCACCACATATATTTTTATTGATATGCATAACGTCAAGAAAATGCCTAACCTGTAGATCTCTCCAATATGAAAGCTTTCAAAAGATGGATTTTTTTATCCATAGTCGGTCTTCACCCCCATGCACTTGATCTGTTTTACCAAATAAAGTTTTAACTCCCTTAACCTGTTCGTAAACCTCATACCGGTCAACGGTCAACGAGCTACACGCTCGTCAACCTCCCTGTTGAATATCTTTTTCTTCTTACGATATTGATGATCTCGTGGGAGGAACTTTCGATGGTACTTGAGTACATGTTTGCAGTTATGAATCCACGTGGATTCCATGTCATTGATACATATTGGGCATGCTTTCTTCCCTTTGTTCTTATACCCTGATAAGTTGTCATATGCCGGAAAATCATTAACAATGCATAAGAGCATTACATTTAAGGTGAACTCTTCATTAGCATGTGCATCAAACACGGAAACGTCTTCATCCCACTTCTTTCTCCAATCTTCAACGAGAGGTGCAAGTTATACATCTATGTAATTGCTAGGTTGTTTAGGACCAGAGATAAGAAGCGAAAGCATAATGTACTTACGCTCAATACACAACCAAGGTGGTAAATTATAGATCATTAACAGTACCGGGTAACTACTATGTTGAGAATTAAGATTGCCGAATGATTTCATTCCAACCGTACACAACCCCAGCCTTAAATTACGAACCTTATCCCCAAATGTCTTATGCAACCTATCAATATTATAGAAAACAAGCGCTTGAATCTAGGTATAAATGGAAGATATCACAATACCTTAGCCAGGGTCCCTTTAGCATCCCAAGTCCCTTTACACTTGTAACGCGATAACCCACACCTAGGACACTGTTCTAAGTTCTCATTTTCATTCCGATACAACTCATAATCATTTGGACACGCATGAATCTTCTAATACTCTAAGTAGAAAGGACACATAAGCTTTTTGGCATAATATGTCGATTTTGGAAGTTAATTTCCCTCACGAAGCATCTCACATAAAGTTTCTAATAACATAGTGAAACTAGTGTCATACCAATTGAACTTTAACTTAATGTTGATAATTGTCAACACGGCTGTTAGTTTGGTGAACTTTATACATCCAGGGTACAAAGGCTTTTGAGAAGCCTCTATCAACAAGTTAAAAACAGGAGGACGTTTTCCTAAGTCATCCTTGAGTCCCTCCATCATCTCATCAACACAATCTACATCCTCATCGACATTCTCTTCATCTGTCTCATACCCATCAACATGATCTACTACGTCCTCATTGACATCCTCAACAAGATTTTTTCTTTGTAAACTCCCTCCTCACTATGCCAAACCCAAACATGATATTGAGGCCTAAACCCATGTCGAATTATGTGCTCCCTAAGGATATCAACACTATCTAACTTTGATACATTGCCACACTTGACACATGGGAAATTAAAACCAACTCCCCCCGTGCTAACTTGATGTTCAACGGTAATACTACAAAATTCTAATACTTCATTAATAAATTTTGACGATTTAGTGCTTCCACACATCCAAGAACGATCTTTTATCGTCCTAAATGGGATTAATTAATTAAAATTAAATTAATACACATAAACCAGAATATATACTTAACTCTAATTAACCCAAAAACTAATACAATCCAAAATTAATTCAACCCTAATAATAATATGTATATTCTAAAATAATACAAAGTAATAATCATTTATTTAATCCTAATGAACCCTAATAATAATATGTATATTCTAATAATAATAATAATAATTACCCCCTCCTATTCATCCT
>NC_080048.1:29436175-29461175 GCF_026212465.1 Amaranthus tricolor
ATTTCACAAACCTAAGAATCAAGTGACTCGATGCGAGATTGGGTAGTATGACTTTCTTTAAAATGAGGTTCCAACCAGCCTATCTTTTTCCCATGTAATTTCTGTAACTCCTCTTTCTTTTTCACAGATAAATTAGAGTATAACTCATATTTACCTTCGACTTTAAAGATCCCTAAAGAAGTCAGAACATTGTTGGAGAAAGATTGAGGACCAGAATAGTCAACCTCTTCCAAATTACTAATGAGATTCAAGTGATCAAAGATAAGTGAAAGAAGATTTGCATATGGGAGGGCCAAATTTCGGAAATTGGAACTACAAAACCTCATAGTAGAAATGATTAAAGAGGCATAATCAATCGGTTTTTGGGCAGCAATTTTCCACATTAAAATCAAATGAGAATCGAGACCAATTTGCAAGAAGTTCATTTGGAAAATATAATTTTTGGCAATCAAATTGTGAAGAAGTTTTCCAGACAAGGTTAATGCATTATGAGTTAACTGTCTAATAGGAGAAAAATCAAGCTGAGAGGATAAAACAAACATATCTTTTGCGTTTTGAAAAGCAATAGAATTAGGGGTAAAATCATCAACAACATTTGAAAATTTAAACAACTCGTTGATAAGGGTTTTTGTAACGATAAGTTCTTGACCTTTGACATAGCTTCTTAAAGCGAGAAAGCCATCAAGCGTTATGAAAGAAAGATTGCAATAGAAAATCTTAACCAGGATGGGATAAGACACAGATCCAGGGTCTAAGAGTTTTCCTGGAGTAGACTCAATAAACGCAGAGATAACTTCGAAATCTTCAAAAAGAAAGAAGTTTTAGTCCAAAATATCAACAAAAAAAATAGAACAATGTTTAAAGACATCGATCCACTTTCCAAATGCCATATGGTTTTCAAACCATGATTTTGGTACTTCTACAGCAATTAAAAGTGAGGGAATAGATGGAGTTGGAGTTTCTTGTATTGGTGACTTTGAAGTTTCTCCTTTTTCAGATTTTGTAGAGGACCGGGTTAACTTTCTTTTAGGGGCCATTTATGAGCTTATTGAAAGGGAAAGAATGAAAGATATGGTAAATCAGAGAAGTTTGAAATGAAGTGAGGAAAGGGACGGTTCACAAGCCATTAAAAAGAAAATTAAGTACAATGCATTGGTACATCAATAAATTGTGATTTGACAACTTAGGGAAATGACAACATTGAAGATTGAGTGTAGCTTGACCGGTTTGGAGTGTATTTGAGTGTCATGAGGGGATGAATAAGAAGTGTAATGATAAGTTCAATTAAGAAATAGTTGGATTAGGACTAAATTCATGAATAAGGATTTAAGATTTGGTTGAAGTCCAAAATGTGTATTTCAATCGCACAAATTTAATTTAAGAAAATTAAATATCCTTTATTTATTAAAGGTATTTAATTATAAATCTCATTTTTATATATTTTATATATGTAGCATATATCTTTAAGAAATTGAAATTTAATTTTTAACTCTCAAATTCATGTACAAACATACATATATGCAACCATAATTAAATCATGTAAATAAAATAAAATACTCCCCCTAAATACATACTTAGTATTTAGTCAATATTGTACCCTTACTCACCTTAGTTCATGCAACATCATTTAACATGCTAAGTTCCATACGAATATATACAAAGTAATGTAGTAACATTTGAGATTTTGTTATTACACGCACACAACAAAGAAACAAAAAGAGAGTGAGGTCGAGATATAAGAGAAAAAAGGAGAAAGGGACGCAACATTGTCCCTACTGGATCACAGACCATTTGTGGTCCGTTTTTATCAAATTTTGACCCGAATGTTCCTTCCTACCCGAAATACATATCTAACGGTTGGATTTTCGTCTTGTGCATTGTTAGTGGGTAATTTGTATTTGCTATAATTTTCCCGGTTGTTATTTTCCACTTACTTTAAAGTGATCAATATTTTAGGGCTGTTTGGTGTTTGTGTTGCCTCTAGTTTGGGCTAGAGAGAATTTTGATTGCACTCATTAATTTGTTAGTGATTACTGGAAGATTTTAGTACCACTTACGGTCTTTTGGTTTTTTCTCTCATTGGGCTTCCATGTTAAAATATCGTGTGTGCTTTATTTTTTGTATTTTTTTCTTTACTACACTTTATTGTGGGATTATTATTCTTTGCTTGATTGAAATGATTTATTTTACTCATCCAACACAAAAGGACAAAAGGAGAAAGTATGTTTTTTATAGTGCCCTTTTTCTCAACAAAATCTTCATAAAAAAATGATTTTACCTATTTGAAATGTTATATGAAGAATATATTTAAGTAAGAGCTAAGCCATCCATTTACGGTTCAATACATATTTAAAAAAGATCAAATTAATCTGGATTAACTATAAAAAAAAGTATTCTTAGGTGCTCAATTGCTAACCCTATTGCTCTTTGGTCTTTCCTTGTATCAATATGAACAAATATTTTATAAAAAAAAATCAACAATCAAAGGCAGATATTGAATAAATTTTTAAGATGGCGACTAATTTCATATTCAATTAATTGTTCAAAATATTAGACGGCCCGAATAAAAACATTATACATTAAAAAATTAGAGCCACTTTTGAAAGCAACGGTCTAAATAAGAGACATATAGCTCAATCAGCTCAATTATAATTTTTCTCAATATACACTTTGTATTTGATCTATTTAAATCATAATTGATACATTTAAGGTTAAAATTGATTTTTTTATAGGTTATAATTAATCATAATTGAACATTTTTAGATCAAAATTAAAACTTTTTATAACAAAGTAGCCATGAACTCTTGATCATTTCCAAGAGCATTCATTGAATCAATTGGCATACATAATTCGAGATCGATACTTCTTCCGCCTTCCCAATTAGGGTAAGTAAACATTACACCTAAAACTTTATTTCCAGGTCCATTATGAACGAAAAACTGTTGGGGGAAGAGCAATACAATTATTATTGATTGATGATTAAAGAATTCAAGTAGTCTCATGTTCCATTATTCCATTAGAACCATCACGTTGTATCTAATAAGAATATTTATAATGTGCAATGTTTTGACACTATTATTGATAATGTTATTGACCATTCATTTGTTGTTTGAAATTCAACTATAGAATAATATACCATTTTATTACCTCCATTTTGAAATTGTGAAAAACTCATATTTAGATAGGAAGTGATTAGTTTAATGTTAAAATTGATCAATTTTAGGGCAAAAATGAAAATTTCATTTTAATTGATCTATTTAAGATTTATTTTAAGTTAAAATTGATACATTCAAAGTCAAAATTGAGACATTTAAGTTCAAAATTGAACATTTATTCTTTAATTTTTGGAAGATTGGTCATTTTCTTTTTTCAACTTTTGCCTTTTGGGCCGGCCCATATTGAGACCGTTGCGTTCAAGTTTTTGTGAAAAAATTATTAGGAGAATCAGGTCTTGATGGGCCATGTTAAGGTCCGTTACGTACAATAATGTACTTCCTTCGTTGTCAATTACTTGCAACATTTGCTTTTTCACGTGTTCAATACACTAATTCAATCCTTAATATCTCAAATTATGTATAATAAAAAATTATAAAAACTTGACTATATTTTAACTTATAGATTAAAAATTAATGAATTAAGAATGATAAATAAATAGTGCAATAATCCTAAATATTACAAGTAATTAGAAATAGAGGAAGTAGTAGATTCGGATACTAGATATTAAATGTAAAATATACTCTATGCCACATTACCAATGTGAACATTTCATATATTTTTCTTTTTGTCTTTCGACACTTTTCATATGATCACATATGAAAGAATGAACCTAATGAATGCTTTGAATGCCTTTCTTACGCTCATAAATCCGTCAACAATTTGTGTACTGGTGCAAACAATCGGCTAGCATATGAAATGCTCAAAAAAAGTCCAAATTTAGTAGGGATCAATAATGTGACTTCTTGCTACTTTGCCTGTTTCCAATTATGAAGCTAGCTCTCACCTGTCTCATTAGTTATCCCAAAAGGTAGGTCTTCATCATCTCATATTTGTTCCTATGAGCGGTATACACCGGGTAAGATGATAATGATGATGATGATTATAGTTGAAAATTTGAAAATGGCTTCCCAAACCTTGTCATTTGCAAATTCTTCCTGCATAATTTCGTAATTATTAAAATCTACAATTTAAAATGAATTACTTGCTTCAAATACAAACTTAAGTGATATTGAAGTAGTTTATTATTACTATAAAAATTTTCCTTTCGGAGTAAATGTTTATTATGATTATAATCATTACATATGATTGTTTTCTTTACGTAGTATAAAAATCTTGGATTAAAGTTTAAATTTTATTAACCCTTCTTTCAAGTAGAATTATAAATGTTAAATTATAAGCGAGACTTGTGATACATCTCTTAGTCTATCCCAATACGTTCTAATTTGAGATTGTATATATAGTGATGAAATATATAACATAATTTAGAGCTCGTTATTATTGTATACTACTCCTGTTAGTTTTGATTGATTACTAACGTTTTTTTATTAGCAACAGCTGTTATGTTAGTCTTTTTTTAAGAGAAGAAAAAACTATGCTTTTTTGTACAAAAGGTATAAAGAAAATAAATGATGCTAAAATAAATTAAACCTACTTAATATTGTTTGTCATGTTAACAATATATTTGTATAGAAGTCATCCTACACCTCATATCTCAAAATGGAAGACTTCATGCAAAGGTATGAAGATGTTCTTTCCTGCACCTATAATTTTAGCCCAAAGACTCAAAGAACCATGTTAGATAAAAAATGTTGATAATCATATAAGTTATTTATCTTCAAATTAGTATGAGACATTTTAGAAAGGTTTCAATAATAACTCCGTGCGAACTTAGTCCAAGAGGAAAAATATCATATTAACACGAATCGTTCACAGCCGATGAATCCAATATGATGTTTTTTCATATTAGACATATTGGGCATGGAAATGAGTATCACCGGGTAAAATATATTATTTTTAAATTTAAATTGTCTTTATAAAAAGAGGTGTCATCAATTGAGGTGTAATTTATAATTATTGTTTTTACGGTAAAAAAGAGCTAACAAACTTATTCAGTAAATTTACATAGAATTACTACTGTCTTATTTGAATTAATGTATAAATATTAGTTTTCAAGATAAATTATAAATTTGATTTTCATCAAAATTTTCACTTTACTAACAAGCATAAATAAAAAACATAAAAATAAAAAATAAAAAAAAACTCACAAGTCACAATCACCCGGCCATGCAATGGCCTTAACTTTTAAGCCTGTGATCAATTTCAACAAAAGCACTACAACTAAGAGTCCAAACTTCTGAGTTGAGACCGTACCATTCTTAATTAATACTTCGTATGTATATTTAACTTTTTACGCAATTTAATATGTTATTTTGATTATTTATGTATTGATATATAGACATTTAAAGGTAATAAAAATTTTATATTATGAAAGTATGCGATTAGACGATTCAAACAAGATCCCACTTGCCTATATTCTTTTTAACACATTAACCATAATACATAAAATAAGCTTAAATGATAAATAGTATAAAAAATCATTATATAGCGAGTATTTCAAAACAAAGAATTACTAATACTACAAATTAAACACTACAATGTGAACGTTTGATACTATGACCTGCAAATTTTCAACTACCTCATTTATTAAAACAGTTGAAGGTTGGTACTCTATCTTACTTATGTACTATTTAATATCTTCATGTGATATTTACACATATAAAAAGAGCACTAAACCTTTTCTTAACTTCATACTACAATTTAGGAATTTTCCTTTTTAATTCGTTCAAATATTTTATTTGTACCAATTCTCAAAATAATTACAAAATAGATTATATTAACAATGAAGGTGTTTTTATTCCTGTTGTTGGTATTTATCTTTGTTGGTCTGGAATTTGATGTTGTCCAAAGTGGAACAATGGTGACTGGTGCAGTTTTTTGCGACCAGTGTAAAGATGGCCAAGTGTCCATGTTTGATTATCCTCTCTCTGGTAAGATTCATTCATCCATTTCAATATCTACTTTTAATATTAACATTTTATTCCAATGTGATGAAGTGTTGAGGAGTTGAATTTCTCCAAGATTTATTGATAAAATTAATAAAAAGATTATTTTTAATTGGCTATTAGTAGCAAAAATCACGAGTAACATCACATACATAAAATGTTTACATTATTTAATAAGCCATTATTTATTTATTAATAAATAAGTTATCTACAATAATTAAATTTAATTATCACATTATTAATTCAAAGTCTGTTATATATTAAATAAGTAATGATTAATGTATCTTATAATGTTATTATATTACATTGTGTGTTACTACTATAAGATCATACAAAATTATTTTTGTAAAACTTTTCATTCAAAAGTGTAAACATTAAATGAAATTTAAACATTTTTCTACATTCTATCTAACAAATAAAATATAAAATCACTAGTATACGCTTTATAGATAACCAACAATTCATCAATAATGAAGGATCATATATGAAAGATAGATCATCTATCTAATTGATAACCTTTTTACTTGGGGCAGGATCTACCCCAGTTCAATGTTGTCCATTGATAGGATTTAAAAAGTTTCGGAATATAATGGATTAATTAAATATATCAAATGATTCATTTGCATCAAATACACTTCTTACTTACGTGAAGTTAAAGATAATGTTTGATACTAAAGTTGAATAAATAACAATTATTTTTTAATCATTAACAAGAATAAAATTGTGTACATCTGATCTAAATCTTAGTTATATACTTATACGTATGAAATGTTGTTGTATAACAAAGGGTGATGACTGATGGCATGTTGTTATATAATTTCAGGGATGAAGGTAAGTATGGTATGTTCAGGAAGTGATGGAAAAATGACAACAGTTGGGAAAGACACCACAAATATGTTTGGCAACTATGGTATAACATTTGATGGAACCCCTGATTTGAGTACCTGTTTTGCTCAAATTTCACCAAATTCTAATGTGGACCCCAGTAATAAGTGTGGGGCTATTCCAGGCTCACCTAAATCAGTTAAACTTATGTTTAGCATGTTTGATATGGCAATGTATACTGTTGATCCTCTAATTTCTCAGCCTGCTCAGCCTATGTCTTCTTGTTCAACCCCTTCATCACCTCCTACTTCTCCTAGTCCAGTCACCTTACCACCTCCTACTAGCTCGAATCCACCACCGATGGGACCCATCGTTCCGGTCACTCCATCGGCTCCGCCCAAAGCTCCGGCACCGGCTTTTCAGCTTCCACCTATGATTCCCTTGCCACCAGCACCGTTCTTGAGAAGTTCGGCATGCTCATATGAGTGAGTTTATTCCTGAATTTCCATTCTATTTCTTGTGGTCATAACTTGTGCAAATCATCACCTCACTTAGAGGTAATTTAACAAATGATAAATGTTTGAAAATCATGTGTATTGAGTTGGTTTAATGGTTGAAGATTTTCCAATCATAATGTTACAATGGTTTAACTTACACTATTTACAAACAATATTAATTATGTTTCTTGTTGTCTGTAGAAGATTCTCTACACTTATTATGATAAAAAAAACATGTAATAAATATTTAAAAAATAATCGACTTATAATTCCACTTTGAATAATTAGAGATAACTTGACTGACATATAAACATGATAATTAGTTTAAGGATTGTTGTGAATTAGAAAAATGATCGACAATTATTAGAGAAATGTTATTTTCAAAAAATTTTTTTGTGAATTAGAGATTCTCTAGCCTTAGCCCGATAAAAATACATGTAATTAAGTTATGTCCAGCATTTTTGTTTTGATATTTTTTCCAAAATTAGTTCTACTTATAATTTAATTTAATTAGAGTGTTTGATAAATGACTTTTAGGTTAACTATTTTAGATTAATCTTTTGCTTTTTAATTGGTAAAAAAGTCAAAAACTTGTTTAGTAAATGACTTTTTAGTTGTTTTAAGCCACAATGAAAAATACTAAGTTGGTTGTCTATTTTCATTGGCTCGTTGCTAATGAGCTACTCTAATGAGAAACCATCTTTCGGTAAGACAATCTCAACATAAGAAGCTCATTTGCTAATAATTGCATGCTAATACAAAATTTATGATTGCTAATTAGCTTCCTTATTAAGAAGAAATAACATTTCCAATCAAACAAACTAATAATGCCAAAAATGAGAATTAGACATCAAGCACGAAGACTTTTATAGGTGGTGTTTTTGACATAATAACTCCCTTCAAAAATGTACTTGTTGAGGAAATCTCTAGCCCATGGACCACGGCCTGTTCAAAGAAATTAAATAGCCTTAGATTTCTGTTCAAGGAACAAAGTACATTTTAGCCATTTCAGGATATAATGAACTACTCTTGAATCCTAATTATTATGTTTAGTGATAATTCACAACAATCTTTTTTTGAAAATTTTGTTTGGCATAACAAACAAACGTATTGAAAAATTTGGTTTTATTTTAATTGAAATATTTTTCTCAAATAAAATTTTTTGTTCGATTCTCATTATCTCTTCCCTTCATTCCTTCGACATATCATGCAGTAACAAATCTACCAAACAATAATACATTTGACTATGACCATGCAACCTACTATATATTAATAAAGCACGTAGTATTATCTTACCAAGTAGATATATTTATACATGAGCAAAAAGAACATAATAATTAAAACCTACGAATTTATACTTTTATTAGTTTCATTTTAAAGTACAACAATAATAATTTTAGAGACTTAATCTTAAAAAATTAAGTTTGACTACATAAATTAATATTCAAGTTTAATTGTTCTTCAGATGAAATCTTTTTCTCTATCCACAACAAAAGAAAACAATTATTGGCAAAACAAAATTTTGCATCATTCAATAATAGAAATCTTTTTTTTAAGAAAAAAAAAAACAATAGAAATCAAATCTACTACTCATTTATATCTAGTGCTTTTCATTTAATAGTTTTTTCCCAATTCAAACAAAAGACAACTAGATAACTATTTTATATTTCTGGTAACATAATTATTCATAAGAAAATATTCTCCCTATTTTCAAATGTTTTTCTCACTCATTTTTTTCGCAGATTCTATTACAAACATTAAAATCAAATAATTTAACTGTGAGTTTTTAAAAATTCAAAAAAGTTGATATTTAGAAAGTATGTAATGAGAAAAATATAACTATCTAACGATGTAAATCAATGAGAAATCGTAGTCAAAGTTTGACACTAAAATTCGTAAATTCTATTTGACAAGAACATATAAAAAAGAAGGGAGTAATTTTTGAAGAAAATAATAATACGGGAAATAAAGTGTTTGGCGGTGAATACTGATTTTGTATTAAGTTTTAACTAAGTATTACATCATGTATATATACACTGAAAAGAAAGCTAAATATGACACTATTTTTTATAGAATAATAACATTCCCTAAATATACTTAAGAAATAGTCTTATTTCCTACAATTTTAACTGAAACAATTATCAAGATATCAATTACCTTCTTAATTAGTAAACGGAAAATTAATTAATAATATTCTATAATACAAATATTAAAAGCTAATAAATAAAAAAACGAAATGATGCAGTTATTGGATGAAGGCAGAGTACAAATGCTACTGGAGAGCAGTAAAGCCAGAAACATCAGTAGCAGAAGTATTTGGTCCATTAGCAGCCCAAAAATATGGGAGTGACATAACATTATATGCAAGCCTACAAGGTAAGGGTGACCCTTACAAAACCCTCTTAAGGGAATCTGTAACTGCACTTCTCAACTCTTGGAATAGCATGCGTTTTCCTTACTTTGCACCTCAAGTTCTTCACCACTTCAACAAGGCTTTAATGTCTGATTCTACATCTAGTGTGCTTCAAACAGCTTTGAAGTTCAGGAGGGTTAATACTGGATCTCCTTGCAAATTTGAAACTTGCAAGTCCTGATTATATATTAATCATACTGTTATATATATAATGTACTGGAGTATTTTTTAATAATTGTATTGTTAGGTACTTTTGATTTACATATATTGTACTTAATTTAGTTTATAATTTATAAGAGTTCATCTTCGTAGTACTTGACTACTAGTTAATGTTGTAGGGATCAGATCAGATTAATATTAGAGGCATGGACTATATATATATATATATATATATATATATATATATATATATACTAGTTGCTGAAATCCTCTTGAATTCTCTCTCATCTGCATTTATGTAGTATCATCATTAATTATACTAATGAAGAAACAGACTGACACATGTCAATCTGTCCTTCATTAGTTTCCCGCCCACATGAATGCCTGAAATATAGAAACGTTATCTTCCAAAATTTTCTGTAATATTGTCAATATAAAATATATAATTACATATTTTCTATAATATTGTCAATAAATTCCGTATAATTACAATATCATTTCCTTAAATACAAAAATTATTGACAACCAATCTGTAATTTTCTGTAATATTGTCAATATAAAATATAATTACAAATTTTCTGTAACATTGTCAATAAATTCTGTATAATTACAATATCATTTCCTAAAATACAGAAATTATTGACAACCAATCTGTAATTTTCTGTAATATTGTCAATATAAAATATATAATTACAAATTTTCTGTAATATTGTCAATAAATTCTGTATAATTACAATATCATTTCCTAAAATACAGAAATTATTAACAATCAATCAGTAATTGAGACACTAAAGAATTAAAACAGAATAAATACTTCTCTAAAACATGAATAAAGCAATTTATTTAGAACACAGTTTGTCAAATTCTCACCCACATTTTAAAATTAATTATACTGATTTTAGATATTAAATCAAAAAAGTCATAAGAGAAGCAATAAAATTACAGTGAAGTCCAAATTTGATTTTTAGGGTTCTATTTGGGGAAAATTGAGGGGATTTTATTTTTAGAGATTTTATTTTGGAAATAGAACAAAATTAACTTTGAGAATAATACAAAAATAACATTACAGAAAATTTTAGGATTATTGAACCCTGCTTTCATGCTATAAATGCATGAAAAATTTTAACCTTTTGTCATTCACCTATCAAACACTACAAATATTTTAGCCCTTTGTCATTCACCTATCAAACACTTCAATAATTTTAGCCCTTTGTCATTCATTTCAGGTTTTTAGCACAAAGTATCCCTATGGCTCGAAGCTACCACATGATTAGAAATATTGTGGGAGAAACCGGAACATGGAGAATAAAAATCAAAGCAATTTATCAATGGAAAACATATGAACAGAATGGTGAAGTGACTTATTGATGAAGAGGTTTAGCAAAAACATGTTTTACATAATAGACTATCTTACATGTTTTGGTTTTGTTTACTATTTATTTAACTGATGAAAAAATGTTAATTTACAGGGTACTAGAATTCAAGCTATTATCTCAAAGTATGTATAATCTGCTCATCAAGATAAAATCAAGGAGGGAGAACATTATTATATCACAAGGTTTAAAGTGACCGAAAATATTGGAGACTATAAACCAACTAAACACAATCACAAGATAATTTTTCTCAAGAACTCTGTCATAAGAAACTGCAATGACATAACAATTCCAGCAGGTCGATTTAATTTTGCCAATTTCAATGACATACTTGCTTTGAAATATGACACAACAATATTGACAGGTTTACCAACAATTCTAATACATTGAACTGATTGCAAAACATTAAATAGCATAAATATTGACCTTTTACTTCTTCTATACAGACATAATTGCAGAAGTAACTGCATATAGTAATGTAAATGATGGTTTCAAATTATCAATCAACATTGAATTGATTGATGAGGAGTAAGTCATTTTAATATCATATTTTATTAAAATTAAATTACAGAAAAATTGAGATTAAATAATTATTTAAACCTTGTGTTTGATGTAGGAACAACCAAATTTCAGGAACGTTTTGGGAACAATATGCAGAGGAGATTTATAGTTACGTATCCAAACCAGAGAATAATAGATCTTTTGTGATTATTATTCAATATGTAAAAGTCAAATTATGGAGAGGTAATAAGCATTTTAAAATAACCTGATTGAATGTTGCATGATTAAGAAAATACTTATCTTATTTAATAACTCTTTATCCATATGTATTAGGTACGACATCATTGACCAATTCAATGTTCATAACGCGACTCACCATTGAACCTGATATTCATGAAGTGCATGAATTTAAAAACAGGTATAAATATCATTTAAAACTTATTTAGTTATGCATGGGGGCTTAGTAAATGTGTGCATCTGAAAAATCTAGATATTAATACCAAGCCCCAAATTAAACATGTACCAAATTCAAATACCTAACAAAATGCACCATCAATTACTGTTTTATTTTATTCAACAGAAGGAAACTCAACGACGGTTCAATAATTCAATGGTCATTGCTTGATGAGTCTAATCACAGTTTAAAATCATCAGAATTAATATTTCTTCATAATCAGGAGGCTGTGCAATTGAAGGATATAGTGCTGCTGCAAAAGGTTATATTTACAACTTTAATTTATAAGAATCTTAAATACAAAACTAAACCACTGAATTTTATGCAAATTGTAAACTACAGGAAGGTTACTATGTCACATATGGCACAATCACATCTATTGATTGTGAGCACGAATGGTCTTATTCATCATGTTACAAATGCTATGATGCTGTTCAAAAAGAGTCAGATGGTTCCATGAGTTGTCTTACATGCAAAGTACTTATTCTAATTGTTTGGCCAAGGTAAATAATTTACATAAAATTTTTGGCTTTTGAATTCTATTGATTAACAAGTAAAACAAGTAAAATTTCAACAATACACTCAACTAATCTAAATTCCATCAATGTGAATTAAAGGTACAAGATTTTTGTGCGTGTTTCGGATGGTGTTGGGCAATCCAATTTTTTTCTTTTTGATTCACAAGTGAAGAAAGAATTACAAGTTACTGCTGAAGAGTTAATTGATAAACAGGTTAAGGTAATTATTATTAGCATTGAACTATTACATTTTCTGAAAAAAATAAAAAAAATATATAAAATTTGTCCCATTATTTTCATATTATTTTTATAGAATGGAGATACTGAGACGTTTCCAGAGGACACTAGTGGAAAAAACCTCATTTGTTGCGGTTTTTTTGCCATTATTTGCTGCGGTTTTGGCCCCCAGCAATAGTGATAGCAGCAAATGTCCTACTTTAAATGTTGCGGTTCAAAACCGCAGCAAATAAAGGCATTATTTGCTGCGGTCATGGGCAAAAACCGCAGCAAATAAGGAGCGTTATTTTTTGCGGTCAGGGCAAAAACCGCAGCAAATAAGGAGGGTTATTTGCTGCGGTCAGGGGCAAAACCGCAGCAAATAACTCTTTTTTTTTTCTTTTTCCGTTTTATCCTTATAATAATGCAATAATAATAGAATGTAATAACAGTGATTAATCCAATGATAATCACAGATAATCAACATTAATCTCTTTGTAATAATAAACTCTCGCTCGTATATATAATATAATATTATGTACGTACATATATATATATATATATATATATATATATATATATATATATATATATATATATATATATATATATTTATATATATATATATATATATATATATATATATATATATATTTATATATATATATATATATATATATATATATATATGTATATATATATACATTAAAGTATAAAAAATAATCTATACTAATTACAATTTATCAAGGACAAATATTAGCAAGATAC
The DNA here is from genome assembly GCF_026212465.1 of Amaranthus tricolor. NCBI lineage: Eukaryota > Viridiplantae > Streptophyta > Magnoliopsida > Caryophyllales > Amaranthaceae > Amaranthus > Amaranthus tricolor. Next base: position 29,449,959 of record NC_080048.1, read on the forward strand.
GCGGCAATCTTGTCTTTTAATTCGCGCATCTCTTCACTTCTCAAAGAGCGTGTTTCCCTCGGAATGTCGTTTAAAACCTATATATAATATCAAAATAAAAGATTAATATAGAAATAAACATTAGATTTTACCAATAATATATTTAATTAAGAACGTAACAAATACTTACGGCATCTATATTTTCGACTCCAAAGTCCTTCACGGAATTTATAATATCGTCCATATACTTCAGCGCGTAGTAGCCGCAGTCAACGGAAGAAGAAGGTTGTTGAAAGCACTAAGAGAAAATAGATGTTAATTTAAAAAACGGTTAAAAACACATAATATCGCAACTTAACACATAAATTCTAGAATATGACTATGATTTTCAATTCTAACAACTTCTACACAATAATATATACCAAATAGTGTTGTGTGCCAAGTTTCGTGCAAAACAAACAAAGTTTGAGCTACTTTACGCGCGAAATTGACAAAAACGCTAAAAAACCCTTAAAATCGCAACTTAACACCTAATTTCTAGCATATGACTATTATTTTCAATTCTAACCATTTCAACACAATAATATATGCCAAATAGTGTCGTGTGCCAAGTTTCGTGCATAACAAACCATGTTTGACCTACTTTACGCGCGAAATTGACAAAAACGCTTAAAAACCCTTAAAATCGCAACTTAACTTCTAATTTCTATCATATGACTATTATTTTCAATTCTAACCATTTCAACACAATAATATATGCCAAATAGTGTTGTGTGCCAAGTTTCGTGCATAACAAACCATGTTTGACCTACTTTACGCGCGAAATTGACAAAAACGCTTAAAAACCCTTAAAATCGCAACTTAACTTCTAATTTCTAGCATATGACTATTATTATCAATTCTAACCATTTCAACACAATAATATATGCCAAATAGTGTTGTGTGCCAAGTTTCGTGCATAACAAACCATGTTTGACCTACTTTACACGCGAAATTGACACAGCAGCAAACTAGTGACCAGACCACCTTGCACGACACGTGGAGACCAAACCCATGCATCCAGGACCTAGGCTAAAATGGAAATGGAATCTTGGTACTTGGATCTAGCAATTTAAATTAATAAGTGCTTATATATTTAAAAACTATGTACCTGTAGCACTGGCTCCGGAGTTGGCTCCTGATTTTGAGCAACAAAGTTTATGTTCTACGGTGTGGTGTTTTCCCCTTCAGGGGTATTAATAATGAGCTGGAGTGCTACGGGGTAATGAGCTCGGGTGTTAACGAACTCTAACTAACCACAAAATTAAGTAATAATCATTCATTTAACACTAATTAACCCAAATGATAACACAATGTTCATTTAACACTATCCAAATGGTATTTATTATAGTAACCATAATTAATAATATTCATATAAAAACAATAAAAATTAATAATTAATAATGTTTTTTAAGATTGTTAACGATGACTTCAATACTATAAAAAGTGATCATTTTAAACTTGTAGGTGATTACTTTATAACTATAATTGGTCACTTTAGAATTGCTAGAAATTATTTGAAGGTACTTAAACTCTTTGATTATAAATAATCTTTCTAAAAATTTTAAATAAAATAAAATTTAAAGTTATAGTTGACTTTAATATACATCAAATTAACCTAATAGTGATCTTATTTGAAAATTTATGATACTACAAACTAGACGTAGAGTACAAACAAGCATAAGTCCAATTCACTCTTAAAATCCGGTCTAGTGGCTTACCAAGAAGGACTGATTTATAGATTATGTATCATGCATTATTTTTCCAGTTAAGGGAATGATTTAAAAAAAAAAAAAAAGCGTTGTTGAAAGAATTTTACAAATAAAATTGATTTATATGAATGTGAATTATAGAATGTGATTAGATCATTCGCATATTATTTCTAGTGAATTATATAATTCTATAATTCTAATCACAAACTACAAACAACTCATACATCAATGAACTCTAACAACAACATAAACGAATCATACACATTTAAAACTTAAACGAACAAGAAACTTAAAAATTAAAAATACTTTCTGAACAAAAAATTATTTACTCCACAAATAATAATATACTAGTATTATTTATCAACTAGGAGTATTATTATTTTGTATTAACTATAATAGAAATAACATGAAAAATAAGAATGCAATATTAATATTTTCATATTAAAATTTTCATCTCTGAATCGAAAGAGATGAAACAAATTTAAGTAGAAAGGAGATCAGAGTAGCAAGCTAACCTTGAATTTCTATAATTTCTAGTGCATAAACGAACATGTATGACAAATCAAAATTAAAACTTAAAAACAACAACATACACATTCATAAAGTATGAAAAATTTAAACCTAATTTACAAAATCAAAATGAAAAAGATACCTTGAATTTCGTGGGTTTGAGAGAAAATGTAGAACAAGAAGAAGAAAATGGTGTGATAATGGCGTGATAATGGTTTGAGAGAAGGATGAAGATGAACACAAGAAACGAACACAAATCTTGATTATGCTTAATCTTACGTTGGTTAAGATGAAGAACGATACGTTGTAGTCGAGTTTTTTCAATGGGTTTGAGAAGAGGAAACGTTGTGTAGTCGAGTTTTGTGAAAAAAAATGGCGGGCTGTGTAATTAAAGTGATGAAGAAGCGTGTTGTATACAATAAGATAGGTTATTTGCTGCGGGCCTTAACCAACCGCAGCAATAAAAGCTTTTTTTTTAAATTTTGCCATGTTAAAACAGTTATTTTGGGATATTTGCTGTGGGCTCAATGATAACCGCAACAATAAATGCAATTAATACGGTTATTTGCTGCGGGCCCTAGCCAACCGCAGCAATTAATGCTTTTTTTTTTAATTTTGCTATGTGTTAACGGTAATTTTGGATTATTTGCTGCGGGCCCATAAATAACCGCAGCAATTAATATTAGAATGGCGTATTTGCTGCGGTCAACCAACAAAAACCGCAGCAATTAGTTCTTTTTTTTTCCAAATCTTTTTCCTATTTATTGCTGCGAATAAACAAAAACCGCAGCAAATGATAAGCAGCAAATACGTTTTTTTCCACTAGTGGGAGTTGGAAAAACTCATCAATAAAAAGTATTTGTTTGTGTTTAAAGTTAACAAATACTTTAACATAGAAAAGAAAAGCAAGTCATATTCGGTAAGTAAGCTCACTGATGATGAAGAGCTAATTTTAAAATTCTGCCAGTGTTTGTACTCCAAAAAGGTATTAGCTTTTTTCTCAAGATACAAGTTTATTCATATCACATATATAAATTAAACTACCAAATGACTAAATGTTAATTTTTCAATTAGAAGGAAAATGATAATACTGTTGAATCAAAAGAACATTCCACTTCTATGAATCAAGATATTATGCAGGTAATATTTTTTAGTTTGTATGATATGATATGTTCATAAAAGTATATGTAAACATTATTGAACATAATTATTTCAAATGCAGAATTGTGACTCAACAACAGAAAATAGCAACTTTCAAACACCAATTAAAGGAGGATTGGAGAAGGTCATTGACATTAGTGACTGTGAATATTCCACAAATAAGAAGACAGTTGAGGATCAAATCAATACTAAAAGAGGTTTGGACAACATATATGACATAAGTGATCTTGAGTGTTCTACCAGCAAAAAACATATTGTTGTGAAGAAGGAGAAGGACCCTATAATAAATTAGATCTATTACTTCTAATATACAATGTTTTTTAGTTTATTTTTATTAGTTGATGCATTAGGTGGACTGTGTTTTTAGAATAATTGATTCATGTTGAGTCATTGTTATTGTTTTTGGAATTATTTATGTTCAAAACTATAATCTGTTTACTTATCTATTAACTTTTCAATAATTTATAGCAATTAATTTCTATTTATTTACTAATCCTTGACAAATCAAACATTTTCAAATGTTCATATGAGAATGTTTACAATATATAACACCACTAAATAATTTATAGCAATAATATCAATTACTGTTTATGATTTTCATCCTTTTAAACCAATACTTCGTAAATAAACCAAAACTTTGTAAATAATTGTTATCATTTAAAACCCAACATTATATTGTATAAACATAATATTAATAAAACAAAACGCATGAGCTGCGATGATTAAATGGCTCTAATCCAAAATCATGTAAACATAATTAGTAAACACACTCAACGATTGAAATACTATGAAATAATTTAGCTTACATGAAAAAGTTAAATAAATTAATCGATAAATCAACATTGTATACTAAAAGATCTAATTTTTCATATTTTATATATATTAAATGTGTATATAACAATTTTAAAAACTTTATAAGTAGTAAATTAAATATGGTTCATAGAATTAATGTGCTATTCACTTGAAAGATAAAAAGTTTGATTTGTTAAAAGGTTAATACTGATACAATATAAGTAAAAATAAATAAATTCTTGCGATAAGTTAATACTGATACAGCATGATTAAAATAAATAAATTCTAACGATGACTACATGACTCTAAGAAATGAAGACCTACACTTGAAGTTCGATATAAATGTTAAATAAATTCAGTAAAAAAATAATGATTTAATTTATACAATAAATTAACTATTTTAAAGATTAATATAACTTTTACAAAAATATCACCCTATTATTTAGAAAAGAAACAAATATATCATAAAGATACCAATCAACATGATCATCAAATATATTACACTCAAAAATATCATGCAACCGCAATAATATGGAAACAAAGATCATATGCAAGATCATAAAAAATTACAGTATAAACAAGATAAATTTGGTAAGTATATTAAAAATGATACATATAATATGATTCTATATGTTAATTTTAATATAAATGCACTTTTGAGGAAAACACAGTTTCTATATTTAACTTGGATGCTATTAACATCATTCAACAAACAATTTACAATAATAAGTTATGGTTTTATTAATTGTCTGGTTTTTTTAAATATAAATGATAAATGGAGCTAAATAATAGTTGATTTGTACTTTTTTCTCTAGATGAAGTTGGGAATTCTAAGCATGGAGAATTATAGTCTTTCAAAAATTGCAAGAATGAATAGAAAAAGAATAATTGAAAAGCGAAAGAAACATCAGAATGACACACAATTGACTAAAGGTAACTTTTAAACAATTGTAATTGCTTTATAATTATTATATAAAAAATTAAATTATATTAAATATATTTTACTTGATGAACGCAGGAATTTCTATTGAATCATCAAAGTCGTCGTCAGATACTCAAACAGTGCAAAGTTTAAAAACTCAAATGAGTCCATTGTCAGACATAACAAATGGTATATATTCTTTAACATTAACAAAATTCATTATTATTTAATTTTTGATTTACATTTGTAATTTATAAGACAATATTTTATTTGATATAAGTTATAAGAAATGTTGATAAATTTCTAATGCAACATTATTTCTAAATGTATAAAGAAAATACCATTAAGAACCAAGTGATTCCAAGCTTTGTGTACATATCTTTAACAAACGCCCCCACATTGTTAACAGCATGAATTCATGTATAAAAATTGAATAGATCAACAGTTAGTTCTATTATCAAATGTATAAATAAAATGCATTCATCATCAAACAATAAAGGTAATTGTTTAACATGTTAATTTACATCAAACAGTCTTTTTAAACATCTAGACCAAAGAACATAATGTATAATAATAGATACGTTTTTCATATTGTTTTTTTTTCAAGTAATAATTGTACAAAACAATTTTATTAAAGTTATTTTTAAAGGAAAATTGAAGACATTTTTTAATAAATACTGAGTAGTTTATTTTTTTCATGTATATACACACTTAAAGTACAACAAAATTATAATTTATAATCAGAAAATAGTTAGAAGATTATTACATATTGATATGAACAAACAGATTTACTTTTTCCAAGCGTCATATTATTTATTATTTATTAGAGTTAACCAAAAAACTATCAGTCAGTTTAAATAATAGATCGATCTGGAAATTGGCTTAATAACTATGTTAAATTACTCAAAATAAAACATGCATAATTATTGTACACATATAGTATTAATTTATGAACTAAATTATGTTCTACCTTTTAAAGGTCATATAATTTTTAAAAAAATAAACCCAAAAAATTAGCTGATTAGTTGAATGATAATCTAGAAATTATTTTAACAATTATATTAACTCATTCAAAATCAAACATGGATAAAACTGTAGATCAAATTATAATCCAGTTAACTACATATTAAAAAAGTATAAACATCTATCAACAAAATTGTAAGTATTATCATATATATGAAAGAGGTATACCTGATTTTATTTAGAGGAGTAGATAAACCAGAAACCAATTGTGAAATTTCTCCTAATATTATATGAAAACCCTTTTAAATATTGAAAAGTCGATTCATCGTATTATAAACAAACCAATTTTAGAAAAAAAAAATAATCGCTTTTCAACTTAAAGAAATGATAAATCGATCTATTTTTTCATATGAAAATCTACATAAATCAAATAAAAATTTTCAAACAAAACAAAAATAAAATTCTATAAAAATAAAAGGATAAAATCGTTTAGTATTTTCGAAATTGTTTAAAATACCAGTGATACTATCACATGTTAAACTAATTTATCAAAAGTCTACTACAAAAAATAAATTTCTACATAAAAAATAATAAATCGACTTAGTTTTTTATAAGATTTATCTAGACAAATCAATTAAGACATTTTTAGAGAAGAAAAATACCGGTGATACTATTAAAATTGAAAGATAAACTTACATATATTTTTTAATCTGACTTGAAAAAACCCGTAAAAACTACATAAAAGTCTTAGATTAATAAGAGTTGGATGGTTAGAAAGAGAAAAAAATTGGAGTTTAGAAATGGCAAATGAAAGAGATGAGTAAGTAGCTGAGTAAATAGCTGTGCAAGTACATTACTACTAAACTGACAAATGCAATACTCATAGCCTATAGCCTATGCATTTACTCCAACACCATTTCCCAAGACAAAATCATCATGACTTGAAAAACCAAAACGATATTGGAACATGGTTTTGGCCCATTGTTTTCCAATGCCGGTTTTTACTTTGTTTTACTTTTACCCACTCTTTTCGTTTTTTCATTTATTTTATACACAAATCAATATATTGTTTAAATTACTAATATTTATAATTGGAGATAATTTAATATTGTAAAAAATTGTATTAATAAAAATAAAATCTAGAAAACTCAAATAGTATCATACTTTGCTATTTTTAGTATGAGTTTTTGACTTTTATGCCCTTAGTAGCTTTATCCTATTTTCATTTATACCCTTCATTACCTATACTAATTTTCTAGATTTACATTAAAAACCCATAATACCACTCTCTTTCCTACCCTTTATGGTCCCACTTTTGACTCTCCTTAAAATCCATAAAAAGTCAAATGGGACTCTTAAGATGAATAGGTGGGAGTATAATTTTTAATGTTTACGAATTATATTTTATATCAAATATTTTATCACATTTGTACAATCGATTTTTCTCATCCACGTTAAAAACGTAGTCATGCCGCAGCACCAAGCCTATACTTTTACTCTAATACTGTTTCCCAACACAAAATCATCATGACTTGAAAAAATAAAATGGTATTGGAACATGGTTTTGGCCCATTGTTTTCTAATGCCATATTATATGAATGGTTTTTACTTTTGTTTTACCCACTCTTTTCTGTTATTGTTTTTTCATTTATTTTATAAACAAATTAATATATTGCTTAAATTACTAATATTTATAATTGGAGATAATTTAATATTGTAAAAAATTGTATTAATAAAAATTAAATCTAGACGAATCAAATAATATCACACTTTGCTATTTTCTCTTATCCATTATTATTGTCTTATGTGATTTTGATATTTTTTCAATTAATTATTTTAATCTTAAATATCATTAATTATACTTGATTATAAATGATTACATGTTAAAAAAAATTACTTTTAATAAAAATAGATTAAAAGATGATCTTTAGGAAAGGGGAAATAAATAAATAATTTCATAATCTTTATAATTGGATCATTGTTAAGGATGGTGTAAGAATGATTGATAAATATTGTTCGAAAATCAAATGGGATAACAATAATGAATTAAAAAGTTTACAATTTAGCATATCAATTTTTTATAAAATATAATTTTTAATGTTTAGGAATTATATTTTATATCTAATATTTTATCACATTTGTATAGTCGATTTTTCTCATCCACGTTCAAAACGTCGTCATACTGCGCACCAAGCCTATAACCCAGACAATGAAGGTTCATTTTCAGGTAATTCTCACATGACTCAAAAATATTACCAGTTTTAATATGGATTGTAAGTATGATGAAAAAAATAATTATTGTACATTTTATTAATAGACTTATGACTTTTATTAATAATAGTTTTTTATTCTTTGATTTATAGTAGTTGATTTATCGCAATTACAAAAAAATAATCATTAAAAAATGCAAAGTTTTCATTATGCTGTATGAAAGGCAAAGTTCAAATTCCTACACTTAAAAATCCACCGAGATTTTTGGAGGATTTATTGAGCAGGAAAGATTCTAGAAGTAGATATTTTGTTGAAAATATACGTGCGTTCAACATGATGTTTGCATTTACATCAATGGGAGGTCGAGTAGATAATACTGTTAACAAAGGTCGAGGGCCATATTGTTTTAGACTAGGAGGTCAAAATTACCATAGAATTGGTAGTTTGTTGCCAACAGAAGGAAATACAGCAAAGTTTCAACAATTATACATCGTAGATACTGAAAATGAGATTGAAAACAGAAAACGTGCTTTTAGGTAATTTACAATAAATTATTTTTTTAATATTATAATTTATGTTTAAGTAAAATATATGAATGTATTTTTTGACCATTCATTTCAGTTCTGAAACTATGAAGGAATTTGATGATGTTTTGTTGGAAAAATTAAAACAAATGATTGATGAATTTAACCCGTATGCTAAGGTATACAGAATGGCAAGAGACAGAATTGACTTGAATAATGAGGTTAACATTCAATTAAAGTTGATTGGGAAAAGAGCTACAGATGGTAGGACATATAATATGCCATCTGCATCTGAAGTAGCTGCCCTTATTGTAGGAGATATTGGTAGTTCGTGTGAAGAGAGAGACATAATTATTGAGAATCGAAGTAGATTATTGAAGCGTATTAGTGAGTTGCACCCCTCATATCTAGCTTTACAATATCCCTTAATTTTTGTATATGGAGAAGATCGGTATAGAATTGGTATAAATCATAGAGGATTGGAGTCTTACTCTTCATCGAATTCTAATCAAAGGATCAAATTAACCATGCGTGAATGGTTTGCCTATAGACTGATGGATAGGGAAAATGAAGCAGATACAATTTTACGATCTGGAAAATTATTTCAACAGTTTATCGTTGATGGGTGGACAATGATTGAATTACAAAGGCTATTTTTTGTCCGTAAAAATCAAACGCTATTAAGGGCTGAAAATTATAATAGCCTGCTTGATTCAAATTCTAATGGTATTCCAGATTTATCTAATACTGGTCGTCGCGTCATGTTGTGTTGCCATCTACATTCCATGGAGGTGATCGTTTTATGACTGAACTATATCATGATGCTATGGGAATTTGCAAGACATATGGATATCCGCACCTGTTCATTACATTCACGTGTAATTCACAATGGCCTGAAATATCTAGATTTGTTAAGAAGAGGAATTTGCGTCTTGAAGATAGACCAGATATACTTTGTCGAGTATTCAAGCTTAAATTGGACCAGTTGTTGAAAGATATTACAAAAGGAAGTTTGTTTGGCAAAGCCAATGCAGGTTTGTTACTTACTTTGTTTCGTTCATTTTATAGATAAATATTGAAGAAGATTTAATTTATTTAACATGCTTCTAATTTTAATTTATTTGCAGTTGTCTATAGTGTTGAATTTCAAAAAAGAGGACTACCACATGCACATATTGTATTATTTCTACATCGAGACGATAAAATTCCAAGAATAGAAGATGTAGACAACATAATATCTGCAAAGATTCCAGATAAAAATCTTTTTCCCATTTTGTACGAGAATATAAAAGACTTTATGATACATGGTCCATGTGGTACCTTAAATTTAAATTCACCGTGTATGAGAGATAGAAGCTGTAATAAAAGATATCCAAAACAATTCAACAATACTACAGTACTAAGTGATGAAGGATATCCTGTGTACAGGAGAAGGGATACGGGGGCTACTGTGGACAAAAACAATGTGTCAATTGATAATCGTTTTGTTGTTCCTTATAACCTTACGTTACTTTTGAAATATCAGGCACACATAAATGTAGAGTGGTGCAATCAGTCTCGGGCAATCAAATATTTATTCAAGTACATTAATAAGGGTAATGATAGAGTAACAGCAGGATTAGTTAGGAAACGAAATGAGAATGCCGATGATAATACTATCGACGAGATCAAAGAATATTATGATTGTCGTTATGTTTCGGCTTGTGAGGCTATTTGGAGAATTTTTTCCTTCGAGATTCACTATAGGCTTCCTTCTGTTGAGAGACTGAATTTTCACCTACCAGGAGAACAAACTGTTGTGTTCAATGAAAATGAAACTATTGAAAATGTCTTGAATAAAACTTTGGTTGATAAGTCAATGTTTTTGACTTGGATGGAATGTAATTCTAGATTTGAAGAAGCTAGAGAACTTCGGTATTTTGAATTTCCGGGAAAATTTGTTTGGAAGAGAAAAGAGCGTGAGTGGACCATTCGTAAGAGAGGTTTTTCTATCGATAGACTTTATCATGTATCTCCAGGATGTGGGGAACGATATTACTTACGCACACTTCTGAACTATGTTAAGGGCCCAACAAGTTTCGAAGATATTCGTACCATAAATGGTGTTCTCTACCCTACATTTAAAGATGCTTGCTATGCAATGGGTTTGTTAGATGATGATAAAGAATACATTGATGGTATATTAGAGGCAAGTTTTTGGGGATTTGCACACTACTTAAGAAAATTATTTGCCATTTTGCTTATGTTTAATAGTATATCCAGACCTGAATTTGTATGGAACAGTACATGACATGTGCTTTCAGAAGATGTACTATATAGGCAACGCATGATACTTCGAGTTCCCGGTAATTTTTTTTAATTATTTAATTTAATTAAGAAATAGCTTTATTAATCATGTTCAACC